>NW_008751830.1:725129-730646 GCF_000715545.1 Opisthorchis viverrini | reverse complement strand
ACGCTAGGTTGGGTATACAAAAATAAAGAGATCAGATGGAACAGATTCACTAACAATTGTTCTCTTCAAAATAGTTCGTCGTTGGCCCAGGTCAGCGAATAAACAATAATTCAATCATGTTGGTCCAGATGTCTTCTTCTGAACAGTTTCCACATATAATAGATTCCGAAGATGTCTGAAATGTTTTGGTACCAGAGTTAGTACGTGAGACTTGCGAATGACCGCTGCAAGCGCAAGCGAAATCAGAAGAGAGAGTCGAACCACGTGACCACGCTTGTATTCTGTGTAATTGTACAAGTGCGCGTTTTTGTAGTTTTTCGTATTCAAACAAAAACCGATTATGCAATTGATGAAATACGTAGTGTTATAATGGAAGTAAAATAAATGTACAAACGCCACAAGTTTAGGAATCATCGATTGGAGCTTCAGGATGTACTAAATTTTTATCAAAGTATACGACTCCTTTCGAACGAAATGTAGGAAATATGCCGTGTGTTGCTTATCGTCCATATCGGGTTTTGTGAGGCGCCATATTTCGAATCGTTCCAAATAATCCTCCACGTCACGCGCAGTTGAATTAAAATCTGATGGTTCCATTTCTGCAGGCATGATGAATTTTACCAGTCGCAACGCCAAAATGTGAGAATTAAATTTCGTACGTATATCGGTATAACCAGACGAACTGGAAATCCAGAATTCAGCGCAGCGTAACAGCCAGCACGTACGTTTTCCAACTGGCGAATATGTGCAGCATATGGAATATTAAAACAAGAAAACAATGAATAGAGCAACGAATAGAGTATCAGTCATGTTCATCGCAGCGACCCGCGATTTTGAGCCTCGCTATTACCACAACCTTTCGATTTCCCATTTGTCAAAAATTCCAAACATTTTTTCACGTTCAATTTACACTACTAAACGCGATTTCAGTAGTAAACTTTCATCAAAGATAGGGACCGACTCCCCATTTCCATTGGTTGATCCACCATATATATATTTTCCTCGCACGCCCGTCGACTTCACCAACAGCGCGACGGGCTGTTGCCGCTGTCCCCGCTGGAAAGTACTCACGGATTCATGGATTCACGGATTGACAGGCAGGATCGGGGAAAACCTGGCAATCGCCTGTTCTGCAGTGTTCACGAATTGAACGCGAAGAAACATTTGGAATTTTGGACTGAAATTAGAAATCGAAAGGTTGTGCTAGTAGTGGTATTCCTCTTTCGTTGTCTAACTGCCATGCCACCCGAAAGAAGCACGAGGACTGGGATACTGCCAGGTTGCCCAATTCTAGACAGGGAAAGTCGAGAGGCAGAAGTCGGGTTCGAACCACGGGCGTTCCGGTCAGTAAATTCGTGCTCTAACCACCCGAGTCGTTTCGCCCCCACTTTTCTTTTTCCTGCAGTTTGTTGTAAAAACAGTACCAGCCATATTTCAGCAGTTCATGGATACGATGCTGAGGGAGGCCCCCCGGCGTTGCCGCCCATCTGAACGATCTCATCATCATGACTTCCGACCCTGACGAGTTGTGAGCGCGTTTGTCTTATTCAAGTGTATGACTTCAGAATGCGCCAAGAAAAATACGCAGCCTCCATACGACCGGTAAATTACTGTGGTTCCACCATTGACGAACAGGGCCGACGACCAGCTTGGGAGAACATCGACGCCGTCAAATGTATGCCAACGCCCTCAGACGTAATCCCTCAGTTCTCAGGTCAGTCACTACAGCTAGCTCCAACCTACCGTGCATCGCCTCCAAGGTTCGCTGTACCGGTTGCTCACACAGAACCACAAGTAGATGTGGTCAGGAGAATGCCAACGCGTCTTTGATTCTATCAAACCCATGCTGAGTTCCGATTTGCTCCACACCCACTACGATCCATCACATGAAATCGCAGCCAGAAAGCCAATACACATCCAGCCAGATCCCTGACATCAGCTGAGCCGAAGTACAGTCAGATAGAAAAGACTTTAGCCACCATGTTTGCTAAATTTCCATAAAATGCTGTATGGTCGCTGTATGTATGCTGACAGCTCACAAGGGCCCAGAAGGGCTTGGTAAACAATCGTTACTTTTTGAGTGGGCAACGTTTCGCTTTTGACACAAAAGTTTAATCAGGCCAAATGAGCAGGTCACCAAATGGGCCAGGTTATAAGGTAGACAGAGAACCGATCAGTAAGTTCTCTTCAGATTACCACACTCCCGGGGGGGGGGGCGAAATGGCTCAGTGGTTAGAGCGCGAATTTACTGCCCGGAAAGTCCGTAGTCTAAACCCGGGTTCTGTCTCTCGGCTCCCTCTGTCTAGAATTGGGCAACCTGGCAGTATCCCAGCCCTCGTGCTTCCTTCGGGTGGTATGGCAGCTAGGCAACAAAATGGTACTACAGCTGAATGATAATAATAAGTAACCACACTAGATCAATGTTGAGCGTCAGTTAACGGCTGTTGTTGGCTAGTGTGTTCTCTCTTTACTGTGTTTGTCTCGAAGGGGACTTCGGTGTATACCGCCAGTCCTCTCCAGCGTTGGGCCACTCTGTTTCGGAGATACGACTTCAGGATTAAGTACCGGTCCACCACCAGCTTCGGAAAAACCCAGGCAGGCCAGAACCGGAGGACACTGTACCCACAACAATTGCGTTGGAACCGCATGGTATCGGAATCAGTTCGCATTCTTCCAGTGGCTGCAAACATGGTGCACCAGGCTTCCGACCAATACCCTGTGCTGCAGCAGGTCAACAGTATCACGGTGGTCAGTGGCCGCGTACCTGTGCATAAGACGAATTAAGACTACTCAAACCAGCGTGACACATTATCAGTCGTCGACGGATGCCTTTCATTTTCGGAACGCGTTGTCATTCCAAAGGAGTTACAACCAACATCACTGAATCAGTTTCATAAAGCGCACCCAGGAGCAAAAAAGATGAAGGCCCTTTCTCGGAGTTACGTCTACTGGACACTGGTGGACCCCCGGATTGAGCAGGTCTTCAAATCTTGCTTGTGGTGTGGTGAAGCATCCATCTACGGTCGCGGCTGCAGCCAACCGAACCCTGGTCTGGTTTTCAAATCGACTATGCACGTCCAGTTGGTGACCAACACTTAGGTTGTGGTCGATGGTTACAGCAATTGGCCAGAGATTCTTCTAGGGAACAGCCTCATAACTGCTATTACAGTCCTGGAGCTATGACGATTACTCAGTCGCTTTGGAACGCCACAGACTTTTATATCTGACAAAGGCAGTCAGTTCACGTTATCGGCGTTCGCAGACGTTTGTCGAGAATATGATGTAACTCATGTTTGCTCGCCACCATTTCATCCACAGCCGAACGGCTCGGCGCAATGTTTCGTTGACTCCTTGAAGGCTGCACCTCAGAAGCCCAACTGGGGAGGGACCGACGAAACAGATTTTATAAAGATTCATGTTGGTGCATCGATCGACGCCAAACTCATTCGCCTGAGAGAGTGTCACCAGCAATGGCACTACCTCGACGGGAGCTTCAGATATCCCATGACACTATCTGGCCACAGAAAAGGTAATTAATTCACCGCAACGCCAGAATGGGGAACCAGGTCAACTGGCATCACGGTACAACCGCGCGATCCTTCAGTGAAGGCCAGAGAGTGCTCGTACGCGATCATTGCGGCAGACATCGTAAGTGGATTCCAGGATGCATCCTTCGCCGGCACGGCAAAGTGCTCTACGAGGTTGGAGTTGGCCCAGCTTGATGGGTCCGGCACACAAACCAAATCAGGCCGTTTAATGCCCAGATCCTGCCCACCGAACCGAGTAAGTTGGTTCTAGAGATACCTCTTGACATTTTGATCTTGGCACCATTCATCATCTCAGAGATTATTTGAGCACCGGGGTTTTGAAATTCTCCGTCAATCGCGGAATTAAGTAAGGATGGGTAAAGTGGGTATCCCTGGCAAACACCACTTTGTATACGGAAGCTTTTCGAGGGCCCTCCGTACACCCTCACCCGGAATTCTGAAAATACGAAGAAGTTACTGTGTTTACAAGCTTCCGGGGCATTCATTGCTGGGCAAGTGCGTTAGGGAGAATAGACCGGCCAACTGAGTCGAATGCCCCCAGCAAGTTCAATACTGCGAAAATTATGGATCGTTTACGTGCATAGCATTCTTTCCCTTTTTCCAAAGTTATGCAAACAGATCAGATAAGCGCTGAAGCATCGGTGTTGAACACTGATGTCATGCTGTCGATGATGGTGATGGTGATGACTTAGGAATTCGCCCTGATGTTAGGACAAGTCTGGTGGGAGGTCGTTCGAATCAGAAGCTCGGTGGAGCCTGAGAGAACATAATCTTTCGACTGTGGCACTCTTTTGGTGTCTAGCTGCCATGTTATCCGAAGAAAGCACGAGGTCTGGGATACTGACAGGCTGTCCAATCCTAGACAGAACAAGTCGAGATGCAGAGAATGGGTTCGAACCCTGGACGTTCCGGTCAGTAAATATGCGCTCTAAATACTGAGCTATTTTGCCTCTACGAGGCTCAATAATCTTGCATTTTAGATAATCATCATCAACTCACAGAGCCACAAACAAAGTGGGAGAAAAAGTTGCTCTTTGAACGAGACGGTGCCTGGTGCTATTACAAATAATCTCCTTACAAGTTTCTATGGCTTAGCCTAAAGATTCTTCAAACAAACAATCCCTTTATTCCGCTAAGATAGTGAGATTTAACATTCGTGCTTCACTCGCCGTGCAATCTCACTCTTGTGAGAACATATGCAGTCATAAGCCTCCGAGGCCTTAGTGATTTCCGTGTATATCATCGAGATCACTGGCACTGATTGTTGCTAGTAAACGCATACCAGCAGGCAACGAGTACGCAGCGCACGCAGATCCATTTGATCCATTTGAGGAAAGACTGAGAGCTTTGGTGAACTTCGGACGTGTTATATCCTTTTTAAAAATATGTCAGTCAGACAAGTTAGATCACCGGAAATGGAGAAGACAAACAATTCCTAGGAAGTTGTACTGCAAACAAGTCGATCGTTCCGTGGTATGGGATTCAACTCAACCAGAATATAAATCGAGCTAACAGTTCAACAGGATGTCAGTGAGAGGCTGAAATGTAAAAACAAAGGTCTTAGTATACAAACCAAATCGTTAGTTAAATGGATTTGTTCGTTTGGAGGTAGTCCTCCTAACAGAACGGCCAGAAAATGGGGAAAGCTTTGTTGTCAAAAACAACCGTGCCGTATACCTCTTGATACGGTCGACTGGCCGTAGAAAAGTAAGTCATTGAAACGATGGTGCACACGGGCAAATGAAATGTAACCTATCAGAAGAAATAAAATAGAAACATCCGTACTAAAACGTGAGGAAGTATCAAGACTGGACGGTGTTCATCCAGCTCTCTTCAATCATCATCATCATCATGGGAAAATGAAACCTATCAGAAGAAATAAAATAGAAACATCCGTACTAAAACGTGAGGAAGTATCAAGACTGGACGGTGTTCATCCAGCTCAGCTCAATCATCATCATCATCATCA
>NW_008751830.1:721942-722515 GCF_000715545.1 Opisthorchis viverrini | reverse complement strand
AAACGATGGACTCATTGGTTCCGTACTTTCAAAGCTTACATTAACTCAATCAAACCCGAAGGTCTAAATAAATTGGAAACTCTCATTCGTCACATCGACCATACAGTGTATGACTTCATTGCAGAATGCAGCGACTACGATTCTGCGATAACCTTGCTGGAGATCCGCCCGAAAAATGTTGTGTATGCACGCCATCTTTTAGCCGCATACAAACAAGAACCTGGTTAAGATGTCGACCAATTCGTTCAAAAACTGAAATCGCTTGCTAAAGACTGAATTCAAAGCAGTATCTGCTGTGGAACATACAAACGAAGCAGTTCGGGATGCTCTGATAACCGGATTGCAGTCGAATACCATTCGGGAGAAACTGCTAACGTGGCATGAATTAGACCTTGACAAAGCCCATGAAGCCGCGCGAGCTCTCGAACTTGCACAAAAACAGTCACAATCATACGTATACAGACAACCCGTTACTTGTTCGGTATCTACTCCTTTACCCATTGTTAATTCCGAAACAACAGTTTCGGCCGCTACACAACAAACATGTTACTTTTGTGGCAACCCCAAGCACCC
>NW_008751830.1:717288-717666 GCF_000715545.1 Opisthorchis viverrini | reverse complement strand
AACCTGGAGGGCCAGGAGACTGTGTTCGTCGGACCTCTACCCATGGACCAACCTGGTATGAGAGACTCTGTGAGCATCGTGCGGACACTCCCCAGTATAGCTCAATGGGTCACAAACCGCCACACCACGGTAGGGTCCAGTCTCTTCGTGACGGAAAACGATGCTCCCCGGCCGGGAATCGAACCCGGGCCTTCCACGTGACAGGCGGAGATACTGACCACTATACTACCAGTATACTACTACTTCAGTGCGCCTGGATGGGTCTGAGAATACGAAGAACGTATGATGTTTACAAACTTCCGGGGCATTCCTTGGTGGGCAAGCGTCTCAAGAAGAACAGACCAATCAACCGAGTCGAATGCGCCTCGGAAATCCAGG
>NW_008751830.1:671572-715329 GCF_000715545.1 Opisthorchis viverrini | reverse complement strand
GAAGGGAGGCGTCAGCAGTAGCCTGTTTTCGCTTACCCGCCCTGCTGTATGCAGCAAGTAAGGCGACCCGGCTGATGTCACCACGCGACGGCCGTTGTGGCATAAGTTTATTTGTGTATGTGCCCGGTCCCTCAGCCCCTTCCATTCCTATTCTGGTTGTCGCTGCACTTCATCCTCTGTCGAACAGAACACAAGAGCTTCCCGTTGATTGTCACAAGTCCGCAGGACGGCATACAGTCAAGAATTTATGGGGACACCTTCACCCCATAAACACTGCCATAGTGCCTCACGGTCCACGAAGTCAAAGGTAGCTTTCAGATCAAGGAACACAACCATTGTTAGTTGCTGGAAGCGGTGTCGCTGTTCCAGAATCTGACAGAGGGTGAAAACATAATCGATACCTACTCTTGCAGCACTGAACCCAGCTTGGTTTTCATGGGTCTGTCTCCTTCTGCTCAATGAACCTTTGAAAGAAGCCAGAGAGCAACTTCGGTGCCACAGCTACTAGGCTGATGCCGCGGTGATGCTCGCGCAGCGTTCGCGTACCCTTTTCGATGACGGGAATAACTGCCGACGTGCCCTATTCAGTAGGCCTTTTCTTTTCGTTCCATATCGCGCCAATAAGCTTTGTCACCAGGTATTCTCCACCTTATTTCAAGAGAGCTGGATACAGACCATCCAGTCCTGCTGCCTTCCCAGATATCATTACGGTTATTTCGTTAAAATTTCATGCACTATCTCCGCAGGTTGTTGCAGGAGCCCAACTTGATTGTTCTTCGAAGTACTCGGCCTACCTTTCTAGTCCATGTTTGTGCGTTTCACTGACCGCTGCTTCCTTAGAGCCAGTCTGGTGTATCGGTTGGTATAGGGCTTGGCTGTCTCCGGTAGCAAAAGCTTTCTGTCTCCTGAGCTTTCGATGTCGACCAGAGCTGTCGGTCTTGGGCTCTTCACTGTTTGGCGTTTGGGGAATTTGCATACGCCGTCGTTTTCATCGCCTGCTGGTATGATTATCCTGGCATCAATCATGGATAGCGATCTCGACGACATTTAGTGATCTTGTGGTTGAGTTGGAGAAGTCGGACAGACAGCACCAAACGCCGCTGGTATTGCACCTTTCATATTGTCCTGCTTTATCCACGTGCTCACTCCCAGCGTAGTGTTGTTTTACTGTGGAGATTTGTTGAGCCAGCTCAGATCGTAACTGCTGAGCTATGGCACTTCTTCGAAGATAGTAGATTGGCATGTTTCTGGCTGACTTGGCACCAAACGCCGCTGGTATTGCTCCTTTCATATTGTCCTGCTTCATCCACGTGCTCACTCCCAGCGTAGTGTTGTTTTACTGTGGAGATTTGTTGAGCCAGCTCAGATCGTAACTGCTGAGCTATGGCACTTCTTCGAAGATAGTAGATTGGCATGTTTCTGGCTGACTTGCGAGAGAAAACAAACTGTCCGGCGTGTACGCACCATGGCGTGGTCGGAAGCAAGTTATGTACCCCAGAAGAAACGATAGTCTTGAATTGTAACTCTCCACCGGTGGCTGGTTCCATTTTGGAACCGTTTGATACTAGCATGAAAATATCATCTACGTACCTTTGGTAAAAGTGCGTAAGTCTAATCTCTTCATTCCGAAATGGATGCTCTCCCGACCAACTTCAACCGAGCTCATCCATCTATTTATTTCACTTTTGAAACTGAAATTGACAAAGCTTTCCACTTCCCGGACGTTAAGTTAGTCAGACTTTCCACGGGTTCCTTTCAGAGGTCTGTCTACAGAAAGCTCACGTAGACATGGCAGTACACAAAACTTCCTGATTTTTGTGGCACTGAGGCGAAACGAACCCTGATTCACACTTTAACGGACCGGGCAACACGTATTTGCTCTGCTGAACTACAGCACATTGCTAACCTGCTCCGAGCCAATGGTTATCGGGAGAAATTTGTAACGAAAACTATACCCGATCTTCCTATCCAACACCCTATCACGACCGTTGGAAAGAAGCCAATATACTTGAGTTTACCGTATGAGGGCGATCTGTTGGTGGACATGGTCAATCGCGGCTTGTTGGAATCTCTACAACGCACGCTTCCTGCTGGAACTCTGTGATCTCTGTTTACAACCAACCCTTTGCCCAACTTAAACCTCAAAGACAAGATGTCAGTTCTCTCCTGCTGTTGTTCAGTGGAGCATGCTGGGCGCACGACGGCAACTTTCTAAAATAATACGGAATACCGGAATACCATTAACCTCAACAGTTAAACCAGAAGCTCAATTGCGTCCCACCTAATTGACACAGGGCACCAAGTCTAAATGAATCATTTCAGGTCATTTCCAATGTACTAAATGGACCGCCAGTATCTCTCCAACGGCGTTGCTTGACTACAACCGAGGCAGTCGCTATACGCCTGTGAAACCCGGTACTGTTGTGTCCAAAACGTTTCATATGAACGCTGAGTGTGCCTTGGTCGTGTGACACGAATCAACCAGCCAAGTCACTAAATAGCCCTCTTGACTCTCACAGCGTCCAACTAGATGCGACATGGGGGGCGCAGACAACCAGTCGTTCGTGTCTCCACGGTTTGCATTTCACTAGCCAATCTCCGCTGCGTATTTCACTTTTCGCTCCTATTTTAACTATTAGATATGTACTGACCTGATGACGAAATCGGGAAAACATTAATGTTCGTCACTGTGTTCTTTTTCAAACCATGGGGATATTTAAGCAAATGAAGAATGATTGTTGAACTGCGAGATTAGGATAATAGACACCACACTCGGGACACTTACAAGCAGATTAGAGAGTGGCCCGAATATTATCTTGACCCAAGGAAAGATTTTGATGGTGAGTCGGAGATCGTTACCCCTAAAACTGGTCGTACGGGACCTGTCGGTCATCCACTAGACCCGACGGGGTGACTGGAAATGTCCTGAGTTTAGCGCCCAACCCGCCGAGTCCTATCACGTAAACAAGAACATCTCACGCACTCGAAGAACCCCTGATTAAGTATAAAACTGGGTGACGTTTAACCGTCTCATTCAATCATTTGAGCTGATAATACGGGTATCTGGTTGTTTGTCTGTTCTCCGAGCGTGGCAGTTGGATTGCAAACGTTTCATAACCAATCGTTAGTGCGGGGTTGAGTGTTCGAGATGTAAACGCAGAGTGCCCTCAAAAATAGGAGAGTCTTTTGTGAGATAACTTGAGTGATCCAGAGTGCATATGGAGGTTAACGCACAACATACTTGATGAGTGATACAACAGCGTTACACCATAACTGAGAGAACATTCGCCTAATCTCTCGAATCGAAAGACTATTTTGGGCGGTTCCATGTTGTGGATAGTAGTTAAATCGTTAAATGTTCTACCTGAGGAACCCTCAGAATTCGAGAAAGACTGCAAGAAACAGCTTGACAGTTGCATGGGAACGAGGATTACAAGATACATTCACGGTTGACATGCATCCAATCTTGCTGCGGAGACAGCAAACAGTTGAGGGTGTCCTCCTACCGTTTAACTGAGAAGTGACGAAGTTGACAGGATATGTCACAATTTACTGATCAACTGATTAAATCTTTTCCACGTTACACTGTTGGCACCCAAATGTCGAGGCCACCAGAACGACTGTGCAGCAGTACACGGTTTATTTTGAAAGAAATATCTGGGCCTGAACCTTCGAACTACCTGCTAATTTGATGTTTATGTAACGGCGGTGAAGCATCAGTGCCAACACTGATGTTGATGTCATTGATGGTGATGTTTATGTAACATTCCTATTTCAGCTGATTGCCTCCGCGTAAACCCTGTTTTCGAATTTCGTACGCTTCCGCTACATGGAACAATGTCCCAAATGCCGGTGATAACAAAATTCAAGGCTGCTCCTTTAACGGACCCTTCAAACTACATCAAAACTTATCGGCTCACTTATCTCCAAGTTGGTTTTTTTACCATCCAACCAATTTGGTCTATAGGACGGGAAGCCACGATACTGGGATGGCGTCTTATCCCATGACAGGTTTGTTTGGATCCGGTCACCCTCATGTTTTCTATTTAGCGTTAGCATTCTCCTCTATCATGTGCAGAAGTCTTGCCTTCTTTTGGTCAAACAATTCCGTCCTGGTACGTATCATCGTGTTCTTTAGCAGCCTTTCTTTCATACTGTAATGGTAACACTACAGCGTTCCGGAAAGTTAACACTAAGTAGGGAAACACTTACATGGACAAATCACTCTGTTTCATTGAATCCAATCTGCTACTATAATGACCGTAATTGCAGTTATTAATCAGTGAAGAGGAGAATTAGTGCAGAACAAGTTGGCTGGATCACTCGAAGAGGCCTACTGAAAGCAGCTTATACAAGGTGCTCTATTCTGAGAAATACTAACTTATGGTGTTCCTCAAGAAACCGGTAGCAAATGGCCAAGTCCGAAAGTCTCTTCAGAAGAGGGACAGAATCGGATAAGAATTCTGGTTGTGATCGTGACACAAAGGTCAGAAAATTGTTCATTCACCAATTGTCTTAGGAAACTTCATACTTCAACATATTTCCAAAACAGACCGATTTTGTTCAACCATTACAATTATTTTTTTCAATTACGTTGTCGCATAATTATTCCAGCCACAATTTGCGGTCCACAGTTGTGTCTGGTATACCGCAGTATGAAATTTCTGTTTTTTCCCGCACATTCGATTTCCAAACTCGTCCGAAGATAGGTCGGCAGGCTGATCTGTTAGGTACTCCTGGCACTTCATGAATATACATTGCGTCCCCAGAGCTCAAACACGGTACCTACTTATGATCGTCGAGCTGGGGTCAGCTCAGGCGCAAACTTGTTAGTCGAACTCAGCGTTTAAATCTCGACTGCCCTTCGTGGGCTTGGGACGCGTGGCGTAATCTCGGCTGTCGGTTTTCCTTGGTGGCATGGCAGCAAGGCACTGGAAGAATGTTACAGTTGGACGACTATTATTATTCTGCGGCTATTGAACCTATGACACTTATCAAGACGCTACTGCCAGGTCTGGTGGACATCAGTTCAAGCGTTGGCTTGAGCCAACACCTTTGCGTGTAGATCTTTTTTCAGTGCCTGGAATACTAATACTTCTCCCTGCTTTCAGTGACCACTGGGCCGCGGGGCTCGCACACTTCCATTGTAAGTTGACTGTAAATCTTTTTAGCGAGCCTATGTCGGACTGTTTGGAATAATTTGGGGGCAAGAATACTTTCTGGTAACCTTGGGTCAACCATTAATTCTACCTTTGTTTGAAAATGCGCCTTGGGTGATTACTTAACCATGGAAACATGAACCTTACCCCGGTTGTGACGAGTCCGTTAGTTTCGACAGTACTGAGCTCAAAATAGTCCAGCGTTAAGGCATGACTGGATCGCATCAGACCCTGGCTTCTCGATCGTCCCCTTCTAGGTTTGGGCCGCCAGGTACTATCTCGTTTTCTGAGCCTCTTTCTGACTGCGTGACAGCTGTGCACCGCGTGGGTTTCACAGCTGAACGTCTTTAGTACTGCGAAACCTGACTTCATCACGCAAGACTCAAGTTAGAAAGCATCAGGCAAGGCCTAAACTAGGTGTCGACCTCACATGTGCTTGAGCGATACTAAGCGTAGCACCCGGCCACCAGTAGCGGTCTTACTGAACCTTCGACGTGTGTTTGAATCCGCAGATAGATTGGCCTCTTGACATATACTTGACCCACAGGTGATGCCGTCGAAGTTTTTTCTGCATTCTTCTTGCCCTTCATTCCGGTTGCATTGGCATTTACAACGAATTATTTGAACGCTTCCCCCTCAGGGTCCCTCCACCTCCTGGTATTTTTCAATTTTATCGTTGACATCACCAAAGAGACTTAGATCAGAGTGTCGAGACCGCATATGGAGAGAGATTGGTGGAAAGCCTTACTCTGTTTGTTTGTACATAGCAAGTAAAAAGTAGCACTTTGCCTTAGTGAAGTCTTACTTCCAAGGCTTTCTCTGGCTTATTTTGTGCGGGTCGATCAATTATCAGGAGAGACGGTTTCATGACAGTCAAGCTGGGTTCCCCTCTGGCCGACGATGCATCGGCCGTATACTTACTTTGAGTTAAAAAAGCGCCACTGTTTCAAACGTCGAGCAGTGACTTATTTTTTATGGAAACGTGAAAACGGTACCGTAGAGGTAAATATGACGCGTTTCATTGCCATGATCGGTTTTGACGCTTGAAGACGGTATAATACGATTCACATGAACTGTAGGCTGATAGCAGTATCTTGTGGAAACCTTGAAGTCGCACTACACTATTCCTTATTGTGTAACCTATCATCCTAATCATACGATGGATCGTGTAATTGATAGCATTACTTTCTGTTGTCCGCGTGCATGCAATTACCGCTCTGAAAGGAACATCATAACGGTATTTAGTATGCGTAAAACACCAATCTTTAGGGCAAATTGTGACTATTGGCAGGTGCCACTAACAATGTACATGTCCCGCCTACACCTACCGTGCAGTTTGGACTGTTTTTATGGAGCTGTTCTTCCCGTCTACTTCAGTGGACAAACACTAGGTTTCTGAAAAACTGCTCCCGTGAAGGATAGTCTTTATGTGTGGATCTTATACAGCATATCCATTCGGTTTAATCCTCTAAACAGTAGGTTTCCCGTTATATGGGCGTCCAAAAGGGCTTGGGGTTCTGCCTCTTAATGGAATGGAGAATGGGGGGAATGCCACTTTTCGTGGGGAGGGGAGCGGCTTGTGTGGCGAATATTGGTGGAGACCACTGTAGTGTTATGTTGAACGGTGACGGATGCCCCAGACATTCAGAAAGAAACGAAGTGTCCGTGTCATGTCCAATGCAGGGTTCAACGCGCAAAGGCAGATGTATGCTATTTTGATACTGCCGAATAGTTTGGTCATGAGCCGAACATGTATCTAGTATGAATGTTCATTTATCTATCACGGCTGTTCTGTGATTGATAACTGTTCCGTTCAAGAAAATCGTCATCATCGTCGTTGCGTAGCCAATCGCCAGAGCACACGCTTCCTCACGCTAGCATGGAATAACAGTAATAGTCTATTCTTGGAGCTGTCCCCTGTTTTTTAATTCTTCGATATCTCTCTTAGTGATATACTTCAACAAACTTCGTGAGGCGACCGGAAAAACGAGGTTGGATGATGACGAGGTGTTCTCTTGCACAACTGTCCCTCCTAACAGCGCCAACACATTGGAATTATGTGCCGGTTTGATTGATGGTACAGACTCAGATCCAAAGGAGGTTGCTGCTCGAGAAATACTCGAAGAATGTGGGTTTTCAGTAGATCCATCTTCACTACAGCTTATAGATAGTTTTCAGTAAGTTTGGCTGGCTTTTTACTTGACGCACCATATGTGTTACATCTATCTTCCGAGTGCTGTTCTTCGTGACTGTGTTGCTCATACCCGTGGGAGTTTTGCCAAATGATTTCTATGAGAGCTTTTGTGGTGATCGAAATTTGACTATTGCATCCATGATTTCTGTACCTAATTATTGTCTTTTCTGCAGATGACAATAATAGCAGAAGGCCACCCTCCCTTGGTCATATGTTGTTTCTTCCATATACTGTAAACCAAAATGTGATTACATGCACCACCCACTCTTTGTTGTTTTCCAACCTGACGAGTGAAGGAAAACCTTGACAAGGGAACTTCTTTTACTTCAGAACCAAATAGCGTAGTGGTAGCTAATGCTCAATGGCCTTTTGAAGTCGAGATCCAGCCAGTTTGATCCTCTGTGCATACCGTCCATCTTAGTGGTGGTCTTTGTAACTGATTGTAGGTCTATCTTCCTCCTGAATAACTTCTGAAACTCATTTCAGAAGAGCTTGGTAAACAATCGGTAGTTTTTATTTGGGCAACGTTTCGCTTTTGACACAAAAGCTTCATCAGGCCAAGCGAACAGGTTACAAAATTGGCCAGGTTATAAGACAGACGGGGAACCAATCAGTAAGTTCTCTTCAGACTAAATCAGTGTTGAGTGTCAATTAACGACTACCGATTGTTTACCAAGCTCTTCTGAAATGACGACTTCTCAATCGGTTCCAAACTTTTTCCAACTTCTGAAACTGTTGGCTTGAATGCACTTGTGAAGTGAAACAAGACGCACAGCTTTTTAACTGGATGCGATTGTTTTCGGGAATGTCTGGTAGAATCCTGTCACCCCGTGAAGACATGCAAGAACTAGGTGGAGTGCAGTTCTCGAGTGCAATCGTACTCTGTCCGACGTTACACCCCATGTTCAGATGATGCCCTGTGTTTCGCTAGGTGATAACCCAAATGCGAAATTTTGCCATCAGTAACCTAAATAATAAGAGACCAGGTCACCCTTCATATCAGACTAACCTATCTCTCTTCCTTAGTCTTTGTTCATGTGTGGATTGGCTTGCTTCGAAAGTTGTGTTTCGTCCTTTCTACGGTTTCTTGGGGTCATCCATACCTGAAAACGATCTGATGGCTTTCCATCTCACCACGTATCGTGAATAACGTAAATAAGGTGTAGCCGTACGGAGGTAAAGAATCAGTGTCAACACAGATGTTGTTCGCACTTATAGTTATTATTTATCGTGGAATCGTTTATAATAATTGATCCATCATACGACGCTCCCCATGAGTATAATGTACGTATCCCAAAACTACAGGACATGAGTAGTTGTATTTCCCGAATGGCTTATTTTAATTTTCCTCTCATCTGTCGACTAAATTTGTTTTTATTCCACAGCTCTGGAGTCGGTCTCTTGGGTAACAGAATGACAATGTTCTACGCCGAACTGAATGAGTCTCAACGTGTCCCTGGTGCTGGTGGAGGCCTGCGGGATGAAGGCGAATGCATAGAACTTATTGAATGGCCTATTGCGAAAATCGATACACTCCTTGGTCCTAATCCAGAACGCCCGCCTTGCTCAACCTCCCTTTTATATGCTATCAGCTGGTTCAAACTGAACAAGTATCCACACATTCGCTAGCATTCTTTCATAATCAGAATAGACTACCTACTCGAATATTTCTGACACCGCGTTGTGTCAGCATTGTATCAACATCAGGGCAATATATTCTCCATACATCGATTGCGCTATCCTTTTTATTCTCGCTAATGCATCATTTTCTCGCTCGGAGTCGTTGTCCATTCTTAGTTTTCTCAGGCCCGTATACTAGTGTTTTCCGTTCATCGTTGGGCTGCTTAAGTCACCTTAGCCCTCCGATTGGGTTGAAAAAGATTCTCGTTGATTACTGTCCCTGTGTAGTTCCTACCCTTGTGTACTCAGATGCATGACTGAAAAACCAACTAAGCAGTTATTGACAGGTTTAAATGGCGATCGGCGGATACTCGAACTAAAGCTGAGATTGTATCGCGTATGAAGGTAACTCAAAACTCATAGTGATGCATGAACTGAGACGTTTCTTACACGAAGTATGAAATCCATTAGAAGAATGTCTCCCGGTAATTAGAACCAGGGACTGTGTCTATAAAATCAAGTGCTGTAAATTAACTAAGGTCTAAATAGGAAAGATGGCTGGAGAACTTCACATCAGGAATCATTAGCATAGGAAAAAGATAAACAGGTCACCAAGGAACGCAGACAGATATCGAGAACGACTGAGGTACTCAGTGTGGTGTGCTAGGCGCGGAAAACAATAGATTTTGAAAATATGGACGTTAATAGGCACAGACGACGATTCGCGTCACAGCAAATTCAAGTCAGAATGGAAGGTGTAGAACTGGTGACAGGTAGAGAACGGTTCTAGATCAGTCAAGCTGGCACGTTACGGTGTGCGATTATCAATGTGCAGGAGTTATCAACAGAAGCACAGCCCAATCCGATCGAAGGTCTGCGTAATCTCACCCCCCAAACCAGATTGTGTTGGCACTTACGTGTTTACACAGACCAACACAATGTACCAATGACGCCCAGAGGGAACCACGACTTGAGATGCCCTAAACCGTGGTAGCATTGCAACAGCATAGGACCAGATAGCATGCAGCAACTAATCCTTGGGAACTGTTGCTAGATACAGATGTTGTACAAGCGGAAAACTACCTTGCTAACAACGAACTAACAATACTTGATTTTGATATGTATTTGCACCGGACTTGGTTCGCGATTAGCACAGAAATTTTCAGGTACGTCTTTTCGATGGATGGCGGTTTGCCTATGTATCCTTTTACGTAGTAATGCTATCTTAATGAAATCCCTCATTCTCATCATTTCGGTATAAAAATAAGCTCACTACCCCAGTCAGTTAAACTTCACACCCACGTGACGTTATTGTAATCGGAAAATGGCATGTACTCCTTGGCTTTAGAAGAAAACGTTGTGTCGGTGACGTGGAACGAATTCTTCCGTCTGTTTTCACCATGGTGGTATGGATACATTTTGTGAGGGTCACTTTATTTTTAGCTTTTCAAGTGGACTGAAAACGTAATTCGTAGCCTCCAAGAAACTCATTGACTCCTTCTTCATAGCCAACATAAACGGAACCAGCGTGAACGGTATTTTAAAAGCGGATGGTGAACTTCTCATGGTTACAGATAATATAGTTACGAGGGCTGCATTGATTACTAGAGTTTGATTGCATTTGCTTTAGTGGACCAGTGAGTGATTTGTCACCACGCTGGACTCACATTTTGGCACCTTATTGAACCTGTTTGGCATGTGAACTTCAGTACAATACGCCAAAGAGTATTATGCGTACACTCAGTACAATAAATTGGGGTCATGTCAAGGGATATTGAATAGTCAAGGAATACAGAATTTCAATCATCTTGGTTCACTGTGATAGCATCAATGGTGCTTGTGGATGATCCGTTACATGCGTTCCTTCGGCATAGTGTTTGTATCCTGTGCTTTTGATAATCTGAAAATGGTATTTAGAAGTCTGGATCGAAAGCTCAGATAGAAATTCCGAAGATTGTCACAAAGCAGTACATTGTCTTGTTTTCCCATTTGAAGGTGTAACAACCTAGATAAATGTAAAAGTTTTTTTCCATTTAGTTGGCTCTGCAAAAGTTTCGCCGAACATTGGTGACTTTTACAACCTGGTTCTTGACAATATCAACACTTTTGGGCTTATATTAACCTCAGACAGCATAGGGTAATGAAATTCATCCCGTTAAAATGGATTGTCCTGTGGAATGCGGCCACCGCCGATACACTGCTATATTTGCGCCTTATCAAGTCTCTCTTAAGAAGTTCAGTCTCAATTCATATGTTGTTGTATAACAGTTCGTATTTCAAGGGAGCAGTACATCTATTTCCTTGAACCTTTTGGTCAAATTCTGTTGGGATCGGCTCATAATCAAAGTTGACAGGAACAGCGTAGGATACATCCTTATTTATCAGCTGTAATAACCGCGTACTTGGCGTACAGTGGTTTTAGCTGCCACGGTTTCGTTCACCGATGATTTGGGGATGTGGGTTAGGTAGCGCCTCATTGGAGGCGGGGGCTGATAAATTAGTGCCCAAATAAAGCACTGTCAGTGGACTTTTAAGTCGGACCATTCGGAATAGAGCAATGCGTTGAAGGTAATAGCTTGGATGCATGAGCGTCATTGAGGGTGCGACTGTGCCATGTCCGACAATGTCTTCAATTATTGATGTGGCCCATCTCGTAGTACCTATCCAGGGAGACGGCAACGAGCAGCGCAGCTAAGTTTGCTGGTAATTGCTTTTATACTTCGCTGCCAAGTCATTACTGACCGCCTCCGGCCCTCTCCCACACTTCACTATAGATCCCACAGTTTCGTTCACCGATGATTTGGGAAGGTAGGGTAGATAGGTACGTAGTGGAGGCAGTAGGTGATATAATTAATGGAGACTCAACTGCGCTGATGATTGCCGTCTCCCTGAAAGGAGACCACGGGACAGGTTATATCAGTGGTTGCAGACATAACCCAGTCGCGCTCTCAGTGATGTTCATGAATCCAAGCTGTCGCCTTCAACACATAGCTCCCCCTCCTAACTCCTTAATGAAAAGTCCACTGAAACACCTGTATTTGAGCACAAAATTATTCAGGGCTCTTTAATTTCAAAAGCGAATTTTTGAAAAGTAGACGGCTACATCCGCTACATCCAATATAGATGTAAGTGTTGTACAACTTGTTTATTTGCACACAGCGCTGAGCATGGTTTCAGCTGTTGTTGTCAGACAGGTCGAACTGGAAAAAGTCGTGTCAGGTACCCATTCCGGGGCACCGGAATCCAACAGTAGTGTATATGCTCTGCTGCGCAAAGGCTTGAACTCCTGCATTCTGACAGGTTAGACAGGCGCTACGTACTACTAACGGTCGGCCGTCATTAATAATCTCGTAGAAAGACCGCAATTTATTTGATGTCTACAAGATTTAAATGCGGAAATTCTCATTAGTTTTTACACGGAGGGTATGGCGAGAAGATATGCATTAACTGAATCCATGTATCACTTCCTCGGACAAGCTGCAGTAAGTTTATGTACCTCTAACTCTCCTAACCAACTGCACTTCGCATTTGAAAGGTTTCATTTGTCCCCCAAGTGTTAAGTCACACTGACTAAGGAATTTGGTTGGGATAGGGTGGTGAAGGTAAACAGTCTAGTGGTTCACATTCGACAAGGTCGCTGGAAGAAATGGCCGGACAGTGAACTACAAGGTTAGCCTGTTGCTCTTTGCTAATGAACCTATACGAGGGGTTTTCAGCAACCTTGTGAGTAGTTTCCTTGAAGAACCTATACGATGTTTGTATCTGGGGTGAAAGTCCAACAGATGAAATCTTTTGATGTGCAGTTCTCATTAATATTCCCCTGTCTTACGCATCAACTTACCGTCAGTGCTGCAATCCCAAAAGCACGCACTGGCCGTCTGTAACCCAGCGCCATTTTTCTGCATCAAAACGCAGGACACTTTGTTCTACCTAAACGAAACGCTTTAAATTTGTACCTTACCGATATATTTGAAAGGTCTGTTTAGTTTGGCAAGTTGTGTAATAGATTGTTCAATGATGTTACTTGACCATTTCGGCACTCTGCTCGCGCTAAATTCCGCAGTTCCTATTACAGAACTGACAATCTAAGTTGGAAGATATGGGGAGTAGTAGTAAACTTACTTCTTTCACGATTCCAGTTGCTTCGATCCCGTTGAATGCGGCCAGTTGCTGAAAAAGCCACAGCATGTGAAAGACGGGACGTTAGTTGTGACCTGTCGCTTGGCTAGATACATTGCGGTATTCAGCTGAGCTTCAAGCACAAAACACAAAAGGCTATCGGTTTTTTTCACAACAGCGCGGGTTTATCGACCAAGGATGCGTAAACTAGCAGGTATTGTCGAATTACGTTGGATGTCTCATCATTCAGGTGTAACTAAACTATTGTACGCTTGAGATTGCTCAGTGTTCAAAACGCGAATTCACCGACTGGAAGGTCCACGGTTCAGGCCCTACCCCCGGCATCTCACTTGCTCCTGGGCTACATGGTAGCATCTCACACAAAACCTCATTTCGCGAAAAATTTTCCTGTAGTACCAAAGGTCATACTAATACTGGGTTTGTCCGTAGGAAAACATCTCGATTGAGAGCGAATTGAAAGATAGCAGTGCTTATTTTTAACTGGATAAACTCAAACACTAGTATTCCTTTCCTCCACACATTGATTTATTTTATTCCTTTTGCCGCATATTTCCTCTTCCAAACTCAGGGGAACATTTTATCTTTCCTCAAATTCATAAAACGTGTTTCATCAGTTTTTTGAACACTAGATGGAAATTACGTCGAAAAATCATTTTTCACTGATGAATCAAATGCATTATGTAAGAATAGTAATCTTACATGGCAGGCATAGGAAAGTTGGGTTTTGCAACGTGGTATGTCTGACGAGAAATTCGAATTTCAGGTAAGCCGTGGGCCACGTATTTATCTTGCTCTAATTAGCGTAGGGGACATTTCAGATAGATTTTATCCGGGTCTTTTCTCAGTGCGGTAATACGGGAAAGGACACGAAAATACTTCAGCTTCCACAGTTGATTCAGACATTTGTTAGAACCGGCGAGCTCCTGTTACTAAGCCTCAGTACAACCGTGTATATGTCCCTGAAGTGACTTGACCAGTGGCAGTTGTCACATGTGTAATGACTGGTGCTTGTTGTTCATATTTTAGAATTGGTGATTTGGCCGGATTTTTATCGCGCCCTCTTTTGTTTCTGGACAAGGAAGCAGTTAAATAAACACACTTCGGATATTGAACGTTTTTTTCACAAAGCCAGGGAATTTGGGGAGATAGCAAAATCATGCGTCCGTTTCGTGTGAATTTCAAACTAAAAATAAAAATAAGTCTGCCAGCTCATCTCTCCTCCGGTAAAAATCCAAAAATTCCCACACATAAGAGAGCTACTTACAGACCGTACATACTTCTACCAAGCGCTCAGCTGAAAATATTTGACAGCGCCTGCAGTGCTCTAATGAACGGTCTGACTGCTTCGCCTCTTGAGAAGAAGTAGACTGTCAAATTGTCGGATTTCAAGGACAGGGATGATGATTGCTTGAGTAAATACAGGTTACACTGAGCTGCTGTGTCAAGTAAAATACCGGCGATCTTTGCGCTGAATGAAGCATGGTACCCCTGTCTTATTCGAGGTTTCGTGACATTATTAGCAGAAAAAATTTAGTGAAGGAAAAGATACACCGGTTGGACGGACTTTTCTCAGGTGTTTGGAAAGTATGTATAAATGTTTCCACACGTGGCGCACGACAGTGCGGCACGGAACAGAAGACCTCACTGCGAACACATTCTTATAGGTTAAATCCACCCTTTAACCCTTAGGACTGATTTATTGGGTTCTAAGCTGTGTTGTCTTATTTACATGTGATCAGGGTGATAGAAAACAGGTGGTTCAAACAGAAAAATCTAGATCTTTTGGACGGAGTAAACAATACATTCCAGTGCTTCTTCTATCGTTGGCCTTCTGTATTTGTTCCGTTATTTCTTGTTCAGTCATCCGAGCTTTAAACTTTATCCAAGCCCGTGTTGTTTCAGCTAGTTAAAGACATCATCTTCGGCTGTAAAAACTACGCGCGTGTAAGGTTGTTGTGGCTGTCGCAGAATCGTTCACCTGGAGAAGAAGGTGCAGCTCGTTAAGCATTAGAGTCGGTAAAAGATATTGGTGTGTCAGTGGGCTTTTGATTGGGAGAGCGCGAGGGCAAGTTATTTGTTGAAGACAGCAGTTTGAATGCACGAACGTCATTGATAGCACTGGTGAACCACGTGTGACAGTGTCTGTAACCGCTGATGTCCCCCCTTGGAGTGTCCATCCATGGAGACGTCACTGAGAAGCGCAGCTGAGCTTAGTGGCAATGGCTTCCATAATTCGCCTCCAAGTCACTGCTTGACTTCCCCTGGCTCGTTCTTACTCTTCAGGTAGTCGTGCGAAAAAGGCTTTTCGAGGGAATGGTCCGGCTGTAGCACGCGACAAAATTAACCTAACGAATGTACTGTGATCTACTATCGGCGAGTAATTTTAGATTTTCGGCGTTCATACTCCGAAGCCAACATTACCATCATTTCATCTTTATCTTCATGATCGTGGTCGTCATGCTGGTCATTACCATCACCGCCGTCATAGCCTCAGCAACAGTAGCATCTTTATCACTACCGAATTTTACAGCAGTATTCATGTGGGAACAGTTATGCGGGTGAAACGAGGCACCAACAATGTTCTTTGGGGGGTGAGGTGGGTAGTACTTTCTTGCCAAGTTCGTTATGAAGAAGGTACATCGTAAGAGCGTTTCACCAGTGAACAAAATCGCTATAGTCGATAACCTGGTGCACAGTTTCTGATCTGGCTCTACGGAAAGCGATCACTAATTCTTCAAATATTACTGAGTACGCAAGTCCACACGCATGTCGCTTATTTCTCTTGACCTTCAGAAATCTCCCGGATAGACAAGACTTGGAATCCTAACAGTGGTGTCCCACTTGTCTGAGGCAAAGACTGCGCGTCTTATACCTTGGTGATATTCTCACTGGCGTCCTGTGAAGTCCCTTACTCACCAAAAGCAATGATCACCCAGGGTTGAAACTGCAAGCCAGCTAACGTGCCCGCACAATGGATATACAGCAACCCCACCTTAAACATAAAAGTCCCGGTCCATAACCCGCCTCCAAATGACTTGCGTGTGGTGTGAAATGCAAAATTCCATAGCTTTTTATTCTGCAAATATATTTTAACCCCTCTATGGTACCTCGTTTTCTTTCATCTCGCATCATAGATGGCACAGATGAAACAGCAGTCGAAAAGATCCAAAGTGAAAGTCCCAAAAGAAGGTAGTCTACAAGACATTGAGTCTTATCGCTGCAGCCATTGTCCAATGGAATATATTTTGAAATATCTGTTTGGTAATAGATATTCCAGAGCGTGTCATTTCTGAGAAGGTGAGAATTTCACCGACGCAGAGGACAACAAACGGTGATCTTCCAAGAAGATCGGCTGTATCAGCAAAGTGGGTGATTTAAACACATTAACAATAAAACTTGCGCCATCTGGAAGTGGGTTGCGAATTATCACCGTGACCAAAAATGTTCAGAATGAGCAAAAGAAAATTTACACTGTGCTTTTTCAAGTGTATGTTGGCGGAACATGGTGGTATTTTGAAGGCGGCAAAAGTAAGCGTTCACTAACTAGAAGGACTTCCATACAGCTTAGTTATTCGCATTGGACTAAAATGTTGACACAATACCTACCTATTGACTTTATCAATAGCCGAATTAGAAATCAAAGTGGCTGCATGATGAGTGGATTTGGCAAACCACCATCTAAGAAAATCCAGAACTATATGAGCTACCATCGTCTGTACCTCTATGAATCTATCTAGGATTTTAAACCAGTAATATAGTACGACCGAAGTACAGTAGTTGAGTTGATGGGTAGAGAAGACGTCGCATGACACCTAAGGACTTCACAATAGAGGAGTGTACCTGTAATCAACCCATAGTTTTGTGTACAAGGAAGCAGCGAGTTTATGGACTGACTGCTTTAGCTAAATTCCCAACCATCTCTCTTGACACACTGAGCAGTAAGCTAAAATGGGAAAGGGAGTACAAGCTTTTTAGCTCTATAAAAGCTAAAGTCGGGCATACCTGGCCCAGTTACCAAATATTTATTCCGTTTGCAGAATGTATATTTGGTTTTTTCTAACGACCACTAATTTCCGCGTTCTCATATTTCTGTTTTGTTTGTAGGAATAGAGTGTTTTGTTTCTTGCGAAAAAATATTTTAATGGTTGTCTTTTTACGCAAAATGTGGTCCTCAACTCTGTGGTCATTTGGTTTTATGTTGACGATGTCTCCACTCAAGGCGTGGCCTTTGGACTTCGAAGGAAACGATACACCCATAGTGCCTGGTGTAAATCTGTGCAATCTAACTGAAACATCACAGCGACTCACTGTCCAAATAAAACAAGTCTTTCAGCGTCATCGGTGGCAGAGTTTCTCTTCATGCATTAAGTGAAAAGCTTGGATGCAGATTGTACGCAAGAAGCTGCATTACTTGGCGTGGCTGAAGTGTTAAAGCCTAGTGTAACTGACGACTTGTGACGCTGTTGATATTACTTGCAGGTGCTGATTGATGTCTGGAAAGCTTGCTCTGAGTGATTACCGTAGGAAGCCCGGACTCACGAAGTGTATGTTACAGCTGCGAGGTGCAATTTTCACTGTAAAGAATTCACTCACCATAAATTTTTGGGTATAAGTAGCAGGCGCTATGTACGTCCTACTATGGAGAATGAAGCTGGCACATTCAAAACGCGGACCATATATACATCGAATTAAATGAACGTCCACAATACTACAAGGCATTCACGTGCACTATTTTTAGATTTAAGTTACAACGATTTAGGGAAAATTAGTATTATATTCGAATGTTTATGACTGGACTTAACAAGGTTCTCTAGTAAGTGCATCATCTCGACTAAGTACCTCCAATCACTACGACTTGAGCTTAAGAATGCTTAGTGCTTGAGATGCTGACTTAAAAGGATTGCCGTCTTCAACTCAACCTCTGAATATGAAATGCTTCTTCCTGCCCGACGGCTGGGTCCGTACTGTTTTACAGTCGAACGATTGAGTTCAAAAGCCTGGTGATCAGCAATTTCGGATTTGGATGGTGTGCGCTATTGTGACGAGGATGTTCAGAGACTGATGACTAAAGGAGCAGGAGGACACGCTTTCTCGCAAATCAGTTTATAATTTTTAAGGCGAAAACTTGCCAAAATGTAACTGTTTAACAATCCGGAGGCATCGACAGACAAATATTATTATCCACACAGCCTCCTGACCATTCATTTTTAAGAGGAGGAGTTCGTGAGTGTCTACGCACAAATTCAATAAAAATATATCCTTCATTTGGTTTATGTGCACTCCAAGACCATAGTGTTGGAGTTTTAAGTATTTTTCAAGTATTTGTTTATCGTTAGTTCGTCACATGAACATTGAACCTGCACGGTAAATACCTCATTTTCGACTGTTTAGTTATACATAGCCGCTGAATGGCGCTTTGTGTATCACTGATCTGTGTCAACAACACTCCCACCACATGCATGTAGAGACCGTGTAAGGCGCCGGGGACTATATTTAAAAAAGCATTTCACCTTACGCAAAGACGGAGAGCGACTGGAACAAACGATTAAGAACGCTGTTGCAGTGCATATAAACCAAATTAAGGTCCTATTTATTATTAAAATCCTACGGAGTATTTCATGAACTCCTCATAGGTCACAAAAGTGAAGGATCGAAAAGTTGTGATAGTGGTATTCCTGATCACTGATCGTAGAGGCAATATAGTTAATTTCCCTACTGTGTTCATCAGTGAAATAATGTTTTATGTAAACGAAAAAACGCATCTTCCACGACATTCGGCATGCTTACCTCCTGGTTTTCACCTTCGTCCATTTTTGAATCAAGGTCGGTAACTAACACATATGTTCATGTACCCGCTCGAAAGTTGCAAGGTCATTGGTTCACTGATTGATACACTGGATCGAGGTTTTCGTCCAAACGTCCCGGGGCACCTGAAGGGCATAAACTCTTTAAGTTCGCAACGCGGAATGGTAGGTCTGACAGTGTGAGGGCCTATAGAAAAAGCATCTAATAGTGCTTTGAACTGGATACTAAATGCAGCTTGAACAAGCCTCTCAGAAAGGTTGTTCACGGATTCACGGATTGATACACAGGATCGAGGCTTTTGCCCAAGTTTCCCGGGTCGGTTTTGTTCTTGTCGGTCAGTGGCTGTCGTTCACCTGAAAGGCACAAGTGAAAAAAGGGTGTAGCACTGCTCTTTATGTTCTCAGCGCGGGGCAGTACGCTTGCGAGCGCGAGGATTCGCATAAATAAACGTCTAATAGTGCTTTAAACTGGTTTCTGGAAGGAGCGTGGACAACCGTCTTGTAGCGGTAACCTCCTTTTTCCCTCAAGCGGCTTCGCTTAATACGTGTGGTTCATCCTTGCTCATTAGATCATGCGAACCTCTGTTCCGCAGACACTCAACTCACGTGACCAAACCCTGTCACGCTTGGAACCCAGGCCGAAAACAGGTCGTTTTCCATCTTTAACGCGCACAGACGTCAAAATTTCCTATACACAGTCGAGCAACTATCAGAAGTGAGAAGAAATCTTGCCTACCAAAAGTTTGAGCTATGAGGTTGAAAATCTCACCGTTTCCCCGTCGTGGGTTAGCTGGATCAGCGGTGGAAAATCTGTGGGCTAAGCATTATCTACGCAAACCGTAATTATTACATCTCTTCGGAAGTGAAGACACTCCAGTGGAAAGAGTTCAAGCACCGCGAGATGTGTATCATAGTCCACGGATTTAAGGCTAAAAATCATTTTCGTAGCGGTTCGTCGGATAATCTCAATGATGGTTACGTCCTGCTTGCGACCTGAGCAGACAATTTGATTGTTATATTCAAGAAGTCTCACGTAGGCCAAATAGTGTTCAAGGTCCACGCTAGTACTATTGGGGAAGGCTTTACGGAGCTTCGATAGAACGGCGAATTCTTTTTCAGCCAAGAAGGAAACGTTATGTCTTCTAGTCCATTCTCAACGTTCGCGACAGGGGTGTTCGCGGAACATGGACGCACTTTTTGTCATTCTGGGGAAAATGCCAGTCCAGCGACCGCTGCTTTGTAGTGCATACACCCATTTGGAGGGCATTGGCATCCAGATACCAGGATTTCAAGTCGTCCTCAAAATATAAACATCCGAAAGGTCGTTGACGTAGGTGGAAAGCAGAAGCGGTCCCAAAACTTAACCTTAAAGAACTCCACTGGAGACCGGCGACCGAAAAGATTTGGTCGAGCATTCTTTCACTCGGACTGCCCTGTCTGACAGGAACACCCTAATCCAGTGTAGAATTTCCTCTTGAATCAAGTAAGACTCGTGTTTGCAGAACAGTAATCTATGTGTGACTCGGATCGTGGGACACATGGACTGAACACAGCTTAGAGACTTTGCTGGTTGCCTTTGTCCCTTTTGTTCTGCGGATTCTGTTCGCACTAATGGCAGATGATAAAGAGTGCAACAACTTTTGTACGCTTTTAGCGCTAGGCAAAATTAGTGCCAATGTGAGGACACAAAAATTTTAAAGTTTATTTAAACAGCGTTCCAGATAGGAAGGAGGAAGGGTACGGCATGCTCCAAGCTTGTGAGTCCTACCATATCCTTGCTGTGTATTACTTGGGTCATCGATGAGAAATCTGTCAGCTAAACCTTTTGGCAACTAATTTTTTGGTTCCCCCATAGGTCGCCGTGAATTAGGGAAACAACGAAACACCTCGAGACGAATTCCAAGCAAGAGGCCACCTCCACAATGGCTTGCTGCACACGCTCAATAAGGACAATGCCCTTCTTTCGTCCAAAGTGGACAAACTATTTGGCATATTCAAGAATCAGTTCAGTTGAGTTTTTGAAGCCTATACGAGCAACACGATGGTATGTACACCGAATAATTCATAGGCTTTTCTTTGTATAGTAATAAAGACCGTTTCAAAGAGGGCTAGATACCTGAATTACTTTTGGTATTTATTTTCCTAGTGTTTTCTGCTAAACTATTACTACGCACGATCTGACAGACTGAGAGCCACGGGGGTTCCACAAGATTTCAGCACATATATTTAGGTTGGTGGAGGTGTGCCGAATCGGACAATGCCAGTTAGAGTTTTTCAGACCACAGAATCGCACCCTTGGTGTCGATGTAGACGTCCGGCTTCGTAAGAATCGGTTCTAGCGGAACAAGGCCGAGGTCCACAAGCAGATGCCAAAACCTAGCTTAGATCATTCACAAAAAGGAGGCTCATGCAGGGTCAAAACAGTCAAAATGAAACCGAGATTAAATTGCTCGAATCTCTTTAAACTTGCGCAACCTCGCATGAAACTGAAACTTTGATGCATAATCTTTCTTATTCAATCTTTTGATCCTTAGTTCGAATAAATCAACTACAGCGCCCTTGACCTATTCCTTAAGAGATTTATAGCAGTAAAATATCCGTTTGATCCTCAGAGAATTAAAAGGACTAGAGTGAATAAAGTAACGTGATAAGATATCCGACAATATGTGCGCAAACTGCAAGAATGAAGTTGCTGAAAATCATCACATTTCATCATGTCACCACAAAACATTCGAGGAGCAACGAGAAAATCGGGGAAACCTCAACAATGACCTTGCAAAGTGTCCTGAAACTAGAGCATGCCGTGTCTGGATATGAACAATTCAATATCTAGTCTGTCGAGTTTCGCCATGTTCCAAACGCCTGAAGCCACACGGAAAATGAAGTTCGCCTCCGCGAAGCTGGCTGTGGGTCTCTTAGCAGTGGTTTGAGAAGGTTCCTTTGGCGCAGAATATTGCCTAAGCCTGAATTATACCACTGATCGTGTTCAGGAATCTCCGAAGACCTTCTAATTTCAGCTACCAACAAATCAACTCATCAATGGTTGTCACGAGCTTTGGCTCGTTCTTTCAAATCCGAGAACGTCAGAAGATCTTCTGTCCTGCCAGGGGCACTAGCGTGTGTGGCGTTTTGTACCTTTATTTTACTTCCATTATAACACTACGTATTTCATCAATTGCATAATCGGTTTTTGTTTGAATACGAAAAACTACAAAAACGCGCACTTGTACAATTTGACATAATACAAGCGTGGTCACGTACTTCGACTCTGTCTTCTGATTTCGCTTGCGCTTGCTGCGGCCATTCGCGAGTCTCACGTACTAACTCTGGTACCAAAACATTTCAGACATCTTCGAAATCGATTATATGTGGGAACTGTTCAGAAGAAGACCTCTGGACCAACATGATTGGATTATTGTTATTTGCTGACCTGGGCCAACGACGAACTATTTTAAAGAGAACAATTGTTAGTGAGTCTGCTCCATCTGATCTCTTTATTATCGTATACCCAACCTAGCGTTATTTATTTTTATTTCTTCGCCACACGCTCCTGGTAAACTAAATTACTGGGTAGCCAGACCACTACACCCACATCCCTTTCTATGCGTTGAAATTATCTCTCTCCAAAGGAACTTCCACAAGTGACTCCACCTGACAGCTAAACCAGTGAGTCTATACAGTTTTACTGTACACCGTGATCTTAAGATGCTAGTTACCGTTTATCTCTTCTGCTAATTTCTCTAACCAAGTGGCCTCACTTACGCTTTTGGTGACTAATCTGTCCAAGGTCAAGCAACCTCGGCAAACTTTTTTCACTTTTACTTCATGTTGGCCGGCCGGATCACTATAACTCTCCTGCTTCTCCACACTCACTCTTCCGGTTTTTTTGTTTTCAGCAATTTAAACTCTCTTTTTGTACCATGCAGAATTCATTGGTTGTGTCCCCTGCCGTTTTCGTTTGTTTCAATTTAATATGTTCTCTAGATGCTGAAAAAAAATTGTGTATCTCTGCCCCCACTGTACACTGCATTAGGACCGTGACAGTTTGGGCATGACTTTCTTTGTGTTAAATGACCCCCACGATATATGTGACTATCCCACTTCCGCGCATCTCTGTAGATCCACAACTAACGTCAGTCGTGACTTAATTTCTACGGTACATTATGATTATGTCTAGCGGTATGCAACTCGCCTGTTGGAAATAAAATTTTTTGCTGTATGGAAATCTTCCGCATTTGGTTTTCTTTCCATTCGGTGCATTACAGTATACAACAAATAAAAACGTCTAAGTCTGAAGATGTCGTTAACTCGAACTCGTTATTTCCCTCTTCAGGAAACCTGTCCTAAAGCCCTCATAGTCACGGTATTATCCCATTTTTGGCCCGATTGTTGTCTTTCCCAAGTTTCCAAAAACTTCGCTGACTTAGATGACTTTCTGATCAAGAGCAAACCTGGCAGCGGCTAATTCGACTCCATTTTCGTATTAACGAACGTTATTGCCTGTCGCTAGATTTAGCGAGCGCTAGAAGTGAGCGGATACATGATGGTAGCCTTTCGTGGGGGGTGCGAGCCAAATACGAGTATTTTAATGACATACGACTTCGCAGGGAGACAAGGCCATCACCGCTTTTACTGTATGTCGTTCCAACACACGCGCAAACCGCTATCACTGAAGAGACCACCGCCCTCATAGAACGTCTACGAATTGCAGTTCAGAATAACAAATACTTCCACATCTTCCGAAGCAGTCTCTCATCATTATCAATTAGTTTCAAACTTCCCAAAATCCACCCATTTTAGAAAAAGTGCTAAATCAAGGAAGAGTCTTGACCCCAGAAATTACCCACACTAGGATCAACCAAGTAGACCTTTACTTTTGCAAGTCCTCTTCCATTCACTCAGCAAGCTTTGTGTTCTTTACACAGCCTAGATTTGGGCAATTACCCACCCCATACACGCAAAAGAAAGCTACTAAGCCAGATCTCACCAAATCGTTATTTATGATTTCGCTGTTGCCTGCGAATTGCAAGGCCCGCTTCTAGTAGACATTTTCGTGATCAAATTTGAAAATGGTCCCATAAAGACCAGCACAGAGTGAATACAATCCTACTACCGATCAGAGCACAAAATTTTCGTGGTTTTGGAATAGGAAACCGAGATTCAATTGCTCCAACAACAATTCAGTAAATCTCACACCACCGTCTAATTCACCTCGGAAGGTGAAACCGATAACTTCTCTCACTTCCCGGATGTTGGCCTTAAACGACGTCGCGGTGGTACACTGAAACGATCGGTGTACCGAGTCCGGGCAGTACACCAACTTTAATTGCTTTGTGCCGGTGAATCAGAAACGGAATCTGATCCACAGCCTAACTAACAGAGCGAAGTAAATATGCTCTGATGAAGCTCTGTACCAGGGAATGCTAATTCTCACCAGCGTTCTTAGAGACAATGGCTTTCCTAACACTTGTTTTATAAAGCACTTGAACAGGGGAAAAGCCAACGCTGTCGGCGCTACAGTATAATTAAACAATAAACTCCTGTTTAGGAGCGAAGTACAGACAGACTTACTAAACAGAAGACTTTATACCAGTTTGAACAAAGTGTCCCCGGCCGCAACACTCCCAACCTGGTTCATGAGCAATCGTCTGTGTTCGTTTAATCTCAAAGATGGAGTGACCATCCACGTCCACAATATGTTACGGTACTCATTCTCTTTTTGCTGTACAAGGAATTACATTGGACGCATGACTAAGAAACGCCTCTGAAACGGCAAGGCCGATAACTGGCTCGGACGTACAACGTCAAGCAGACACAGAGCACAACGTGATATCCGGCCAAAGATTCAGTATTGTCTACAAGGCGCATGCTAATCAATTCAGATCGGTACAGCAACGCATAATCACAATGTCTGGAGTTATTGCCATACAACATGGTAGCCCGATTCTTTGTGGCAAAAACGTTTTGTCCACGTATTGCACTTGCACTGGTCCGATTCAACTTCCCCCACGCATATGCCCTGTGCTGAACACACAACCACAGCACTGCCTGTATTGAGAAACTCAGATGATTCTATTGGTGACTTGAACCAAATTAAACTCGGTCTCTGACAGTTGGCCAGTCATCTCTAATTTGACTTCCTGCTCGTGTACACCGTGGTCATTAAGGTATTTTACATACGGCTTTCTCAGTCTTTGGAACTTTGAGACTTGAAAAGAGCTTGGGAATTTCGGAAAGAAAGAATTCAGTTTATCCCGATTAAATTGTTAAATTACATTTAGTGTGAAAGTGTTTTTCAGGAGGAATGAACTGTTCACTTTGGATGAAGGTTTTTTTCTAATGAGGGCATCACATTTTTTGCAATTTTGCTTGTGAATCCGGGACCCCAACTTCAGCATTCCAGTCTCTTTTTACCGCCTGCCTGATAAAGCCTGCTTGATTGAGTGCTGCAAAACACGTAATACAACGCGTGGTTTGATGACCCGATTGTGTTATAAGCATAATATTGATTTTCGTCAAGTTATTTTGTTTTGTTTTTTCTGTGATACTCAGTTACACAAGGACTGAATAGGGCTTTGTTTGTCTATATTAAAGCGAATCACAGACCTTCTAGCATGTTAGGCTTCATAAAAGTGTAAATATGTCACTCGGTGAGTCTGTCTCTAATATTTTGACAAGAAAAATTAGGACTTGACTGTATAGTTTTAATAGTTATCTGTCTTTTTATATACCATCTCGAAGCCGGATATTTTTGACCCAAAAGCGATTTCAATAAGATGAGATTCCAAGGGTCGGAAGCTAATCTGTGTAAGCTTAGTGCACAATGTTCCCAGTCCAGGAAACCCATTAGGAGGAACGATGAACATAAATGTAGAGAGGAGCAGCAGAAACCACCCGTTTTGAAGCGCTAATATGTAATCCAGGTGCTATTAGTTCGTGAGCAAACTGACTGCGCCAGCGTTACTTTGTTACTATGTACTCGAGTGAATATTCGTCTTCAGAGAATGTCATCAAAGTATAGCTAATTTTTTTACTCTGACAACAATGAAATATTGCTGATAAATGATGAAAATATGGTTGGATGTGGATAAATTAGTTATATTCACTAAACTTTTGTCGTTGCTTGCATCGTATCAAAGGTCTGTAATACATTCTGAATTATTCAACATTTCTCGATAAGCTTACATTTAGTTGAGCTATACGCTCTTTTAAAAATCAGAGAGTTGTCAACGAGAGACCCAACAGAATGTTCACTGAACCTCACGGTTGTAAGAATTTCCAAACGAATGAACCTAGTCTTGCTTCAGTTGGAATAACATTCTCGACTCGGCAAAAGTAAGAGCTTATCACAATGCTGTTCGACCGCTGGAGACCGAATGGTTAAATGGTTAACCACCGACCGGGAGATTTGAAAATCCCTCGATTTTTGTGGGATGTGGACTGCTGATGATTCCCAATGTGGATGGACCTACTTTTAATTGATCCAGCATGGATTGACCTCCTCGACGAGACGAATTAATAGTTGAAAACTGCAAAGTCTCCCCACACGAGGAAACTGCATAGGCCTGGAGAAATCTCATCAGATGTGTTCCAGCAATGTAGTGATACACTTGAAATAGTGCCACCATTTCAAACAGAATTCATACAGTGACGCGGAGCAGTTAAATCAGAAGATGCAGTTGTGTTAAAACAATCCAATAATCTGCAGTGCCTTATTGGATCAAAGGTTCACCAGCATGGTTAAATCATAGGATTATTTACAAAGTAGAATTGTAACATAAGACTCAGTCTGGCGTTTCTTGTGTATTCATTATTTGCCTGTCAGTCATTTGTATTGGTTGGTCACATGCATACCAGATTTCATGGAAAAAATGACCTCTAGGAGCCTAAATTAACCGCACCACCTGACCGCCGCCAATAGAATCCTACGAGCATTGCGGGCTACCACCAGAGTCATCTGTGGAGGTTTCACCGAGAAGTAAATGAATACGAAGCAATCGGAAGTGCTAATATCTGGTTTTGACAAGAATGAAATTTCATTCTGCATTTGGCTCCCTTGGGGATGTGATCTATCACGTGATTATCCCACTCGTTCTAAACGACGGCACAGCCTAGAATAAATTTTGCCGCCAAGATTCTCAGGCACATTTTACGCAATAATCACATGCAAAGACACTGCTGTGGGATGAGAAAACACCATCAAGAGTGTAGTACAATCTATTTTTCCTACTGGAGTCTCGGTTGTCTTGGTGGACGAAGAGAGAGAAACTTTCGGAAGACTTTGAAAACTAATTTGTCTAATTGAACACAACATTTTGGGAGATTTTCAAAACACCGTAGCATGAGTCAGTTCACACGGTTAATTGAATATGGAAAACCGCCAAAAATGGTTCAATAGAACACAACATAGCCATATTATTGTAAGTTTCAGGTTGCAGATGAACAAGATCATAAAGTAAAACTGGTGGAGAGGGGGATACAACTGTATAAACTACAATTCATATTATCGTCCATTCAGTTCTTCATTGGTTAGAAATTCAACCAGTTGACGTCAACTTTACTTTGAGCCCCCCTGGCACTAGAGTGACACACTTTAGTTCACTGATATTGAACTCCGACATCAGTGTTAAGAACAATACGTTCAAACAAAACACTATATTATGATATATGAAGGTGCAGTTGGCAAAGCTGATGAATTAACAAACAGTTTAAAAAAAACTAACAATCCGGCTGGGCTCTAGAGGAACCCCGTTTCAGAGCATTGGGATGACAATAGCAGATCTACTGAAACTGAGCAATCATGCTACATTTTACAAAAGGCTTGGCAGAAGCAAAACACGAAAACGCTGCGTGCTGTGATTAAACACTATTCTGGGACACCTCAAAAAGAGGTATTTTAGCACAACCCTACGTAAGTAGCACTTATAAGGTGAACAAGCAATGAATGCTTCATTTCAATGCTCATGGCAGGACCGCAGCTTGCGATTTTTAAATTCATGAACCATGAACCTCAGGCTTATGTCGGTTCCAACACTAGAACACCGAACGTTAGACAGCCCGTCCACCAAATTCAATGCTGTCCACTTCGCGGGCGACGAATTTATTTCAAATGTATAGTGTGAAGTGTTCATCTACTGTAACAAGACAGAAGTAGAACTCAAATTGCCAACTACCGTGACGTATGGTTGTAGAAATCGACTGTAATCCGCTCTCTGGGTCAATGAGCTTCAGGTCTTTCCCATGGATGCAGATACATGGGCGTATAACAGTATGGTTTTACAAGGATCAGAATATAATATTTCAGTGTAGTTCTGTTATTTGTTGTCCTGAATGTGTGAAAGATACTTTTGTTTATAAGTATGATCGCTTTTTAGTGCAATAAGCCGGAATTGCTAATAAAAATTGTTGCTGCACATTCAAACAGTCTAGTGCGGGGCTACTACTTAAATGTCCATAGATTGTATTAAGACGTGTTCTCAGAAAACAGATGAGCGTCTGGTGGAAACGTTCTTCATGTCGCTTAAGGAAGGCTTTCAAAAAATTGCGGGCCCAAATTTTCGATTGATTATTTTCAATAGGCCTAGTAAATCTCGTAGCTAAATTCCATCCGTGAAATTCTCGTTTGAACTTTTTTTTATCCAACTGTACACGTAAATTCAGGACGTTGTCCGTCAGCGAGTTTGGTAAGTTTTCACATGCAAATGTATTCATCTGTCTTCTCGTGTGATCAGATTGCATAAATATAGGCTGGTCTGCTCAGTTTAGCCTAAGAGATTCGAAGGTGATACCAGCAATCTGAGTGTTTAACAGCTGTCTCCAATAGGACTCACGTTGTGTGAACATATTGGTAGCATTAGGCTATGTCGGTTACTTTTGTGCTAGGATGTGGGAATGCCTTAGAGAGGATTCTCTTTTAAGTGGTGGGAAGTGTAACTTCTGCTAAACCAGAGACCAGGGCTGAGAGTATTAGTGCACAGGTTATGATAGCCATAATCTTAGAGAGGCTTTTAAGTGGTGGGAAGTGTAACTTCTGCTAAACCAGAGACCAGGGCTGAGAGTATTAGTGCACAGGTTATGATAGCCAAGCCATGAATCAGAAGGTGTATGCACTAATAAAAGTCTTTACTGTGGTTGACAGTAGTTTACAGAAGCGATTTGCAGCGTGTATAAAATAAAGGCAACATAAAACGTGGAGCAAGTCAAAAGGGAACTTATCGTATGTGAGAGTCCCTTGGTAAAAGTCCGGACGGTGGGAACGTGTTTTCTCCGCAGTGCGACTGCTGCACGTGATCCATCATTGTCCGTGGACTTGGAGTGTTTGGCTGACGCCTTGCTCCCTGCGTGCGCGCGAGTCTGTGTGTGTTGACTGTGTTCGGGTTCCCATATATGTAGGTCGGATGGCGCGTACGTGGGCGCGTCAGTACATGAGTAGTTGCTACGCTCACTAGGCGGTGCAGACAATCGATGTCCGATGAGTCAGCTTAATGTGACATGTTTGTGAGTATGAGAAAAAAGACAAGTCTCGTGATCCAGTGAGCGACTGTGGCCTGAACAGTCAAGTATGGGGGCGACTGGTAAGCCGGAATTGCTAATAAAAATTGTTGCTGCACATTCAAACAGTCTAGTGCGGGGCTACTACTTAAATGTCCATAGATTGTATTAAGACGTGTTCTCAGAAAACAGATGAGCGTCTGGTGGAAACGTTCTTCATGTCGCTTAAGGAAGGCTTTCAAAAAATTGCGGGCCCAAATTTTCGATTGATTATTTTCAATAGGCCTAGTAAATCTCGTAGCTAAATTCCATCCGTGAAATTCTCGTTTGAACTTTTTTTTATCCAACTGTACACGTAAATTCAGGACGTTGTCCGTCAGCGAGTTTGGTAAGTTTTCACATGCAAATGTATTCATCTGTCTTCTCGTGTGATCAGATTGCATAAATATAGGCTGGTCTGCTCAGTTTAGCCTAAGAGATTCGAAGGTGATACCAGCAATCTGAGTGTTTAACAGCTGTCTCCAATAGGACTCACGTTGTGTGAACATATTGGTAGCATTAGGCTATGTCGGTTACTTTTGTGCTAGGATGTGGGAATGCCTTAGAGAGGATTCTCTTTTAAGTGGTGGGAAGTGTAACTTCTGCTAAACCAGAGACCAGGGCTGAGAGTATTAGTGCACAGGTTATGATAGCCATAATACGAATCAGAAGGTGTATGCACTAATAAAAGTCTTTACTGTGGTTGACAGTAGTTTACAGAAGCGATTTGCAGCGTGTATAAAATAAAGGCAACATAAAACGTGGAGCAAGTCAAAAGGGAACTTATCGTATGTGAGAGTCCCTTGGTAAAAGTCCGGACGGTGGGAACGTGTTTTCTCCGCAGTGCGACTGCTGCACGTGATCCATCATTGTCCGTGGACTTGGAGTGTTTGGCTGACGCCTTGCTCCCTGCGTGCGCGCGAGTCTGTGTGTGTTGACTGTGTTCGGGTTCCCATATATGTAGGTCGGATGGCGCGTACGTGGGCGCGTCAGTACATGAGTAGTTGCTACGCTCACTAGGCGGTGCAGACAATCGATGTCCGATGAGTCAGCTTAATGTGACATGTTTGTGAGTATGAGAAAAAAGACAAGTCTCGTGATCCAGTGAGCGACTGTGGCCTGAACAGTCAAGTATGTGGGCGACTGGGTTGCTACAAGAGCTCTACCATTCTGCTGTATTGGGCAAAACAGTTACACCTACAAAAACTGCCCATAGGAACTATAGGAACGGTTTTTCAGTAAGAATCTCCAGTTGGCATTTTGCGCGAATAATGCACTGTTGATGTAGGTTCAAAAAATTGCAACAATTATTGAATGAACATGTAGGCAATACGCGAACTACCTGAGTAATCTGTACTTATGAGAGATACATTCGCTTCAACTTCAATACATGCAATCTTGATCTCAGTATCAAAACAACTTATTGAGCGTTTATGCTACCGGTGAAAGGAAGAAGACCTTAGCTGCGGAATTGTTTGTTAGGAAACACCAACTGAACAGTTACAGACTATTGGACAGGAAATCGAAACTCTCATATGCACCTTGTTTATAAAATTGAACATTAGTCTTCCCCTTGAACCCGTCTTCATGAACTCTCCTGGATACCCATTGACTATAACTCAAATGTAAACGAATGCTACAAAGCAATTCCACAAACTCTGTAATAAATCCCACTTTCCAATAGACGTGAAATGGAGTTATGAGAAAACATATTACTCGCATGTCTCCTCAGTAGCATCCACCATTACATACCTCCCCCATCTACAGGTGGCTCGCATACCACCGATTTTTATTTACTTCACTGAGGTCGGTTCCAGCGGCTGGTTGATTCGGCCGCTACTTGGGTGTATCATGCTACTTATGAAGCTGAGTCCCATTTATTCTTTTCGATCCTCGCCCGACCGCTTCCTGCAAAACAGACCATAAAGGCGATACATGTAGGCAAGTTGACCTGGTGGCCTGTATCTAGCCCTCTTCAAAATATTGGAAGAAATCGTGGTCGCACATATGACAAAATATTTTGTTTGGTGCTATATGGATCGACAAGAAACTGTCCGCAAAAAAGGATCCGTCAACACATATTCCTATCTTCAAAAAGGGTACGCGTGCACATTTAATTGAGTCCCGCCCGTCCCGCTGCTCCATAAACTTGAGTCTTACAGGATTGAAGGAAAAAAAACCCTACGCTGGGTCAAAGCGTTCTCATCAGGCAGATGATGCAGCGTGAAAATAGGCTCGAACTACAACTCCCCAGCTCCGTCCTCCATTGGAGTTCCTTAGGGTTCAGTTTTGGATATACGTCAAGGACCTTTCAAATTTTCTCTCAAGTCCATGTCTGATTTTTTTTGACGACTCGTAATCCTGGAATTCCAATGCAACCGCCCACCGAACTGGTGTAGACGCTGCAAAGCAGTAGTCGTTGGACTGGCACCTTCCTCTGAATTACGAGAAGCGCGTCCATATGTCATTTGGAGGAGACTCAAGAAATGCTTTTGTTACGCGTGGTGAGAAAGGACCAGAAAACATCATGAGGATAGACGCCAGAAAGAATTTGGGTATCTGGGTCTCCTCAGACTTGTCCTTCTCAATGCACCATGAGAAATCGGCCCAAAAGGCATTCACCGTTCTACAGATGATGCGACGCACCTTCTCCTGTATTACTCTCATGGACTTTCAAATACTCTGTGGGGCCTACGTCAGACCGCTCCTTGAATATGCGAACTATGTTGTCTACTCAGGACGCACAAAAGACGTGATTCTCGTTGAGCGTGTCCAGCGAGATGCCACTAAAATGTTTGCCAGCCTTAAATCCGCGGACTACGAAACGCGTCCTGCGGTGCTTGACCTGTTTCCCTTAGAGTATCGTCGCCTCCGGATAGAACCAATTCTTACTGATGCCCTGTTTGAACAAGGCTTGTCCAACAGGTTTTTCAAAGCTGATCAATGGTAAAAAAACAGCGAACACACGGCGGGGACAGGTTTAGAAGCTTTTCAAGCCCAGAGCGCACACTTTCATCGGACAAAATTTTTTCTCATTTTGGGTAGTAGCTGCGTGGATGATCCTTCCTCCGATGGCTGTCCGTGCTTGTTCCAAAACCCAGTTCCAAGCACTACTAGACATTTATGCGAGTGCTCACGCTGGAAAGCGTACTGCCCCGCGCTGAGAACTTACAGAGCAGTGCTACACCCTTTTTTCACTTGTGACTTCCAGGTGAACAACAACCGCTAAACGACAAGAACAAAACAGACCCCGTAAACTTGGACGGAAGCCTTGATCCTGTGTACTAATCCATGAACGCGTGAACACTGCGTAAAATCTACTTCGGCATCAGCTTGCTAGCTGTGGCCTCACAGGTGCTTTCTGGTCTTATTATTTGAGGACTCTTTGAACACAGATACGTGAAAACGAAGCTGAAAACTGATTTAAAGTTCATGTTCTTACCCTCCGACAGATTTTGGAACGGTGACACAACCTCTAGCAACCAACAATGATCTAACTCCCCTTGAATGCCGTCTTCCGCTCTGTTGTACGTCAGGCACCATAGCAATCGTTGCGGTACAAGGGTGCCCCCATGAATACTCTATCCTCTTTAAGCGCTGTAGGCCAACACCCATAGGGGTGCAATAGTCTACGTAATCGATCACCTAATTTCACTATATCAAGTGGTGTCAGGCAAATTCGTGCATCTTCACCGTTAGGTTTTGCTATATGGTTATGAATGAGTAGCCCCAACCCTCTAATGCCTTTGAAGTTGGAAAACTTCATAGGCGTTTCGTCACACATGTTCTGTACGGAGAAGACGTGGTCCTCCTTACATCTAACACTAATTTTGGCGATAATAAATAATTTGAGCAATTGACCTGTGATTAAAGGCTGTGAAATGTACAGTGCTCCTGCCAAATTGAACAGGTAGGAAACCTCACCTCATGATCCATTTGAGGTGGTAGATAAATCCGTCTGCACGGGAAGCTGATTTATGCTTTGTAGTTCCGCGAAAGATGATATTTCAATCTGGATTTGAAGGCCATAGCAGCTTCTGAAAACTTGCACCACGTGAGGCACAGACCTGAACTCAGCTCACCTGACAAGGTTTGAGTCTACAACGCAGTGGTGTCTCCCTGTATTAGTATATGGGTGAGAAACCTGAAAACTGCTAATTGTTGGCTTTTGACCGTCGCTGTCTTCGGTGTGGTTGTGAAACTGAGGTCAGCAGTACTTAAGTCCTTCAAATGGTATCCGGAATGGATGAACCGATCACAATCTCTAGAGTGTGTTGAGGCTGTGTATGCTAATCGGCCGACTTCATCGAAAATCTCTCTTCATATAACCGCTAGAAGAGTGGAAACGAGCCACAGGAAGTCAAGCGATGAGTTGGGAACTTGGCAGTTCCAGCAAGCTCAACATGGATGATCCCCGTCATATCTGTGGGTGATGCGGGACATATCAGTGGTTAGAGAAGTTGCTAGAAATGGCCAAGTTGCGCTCTTATTATTGTCCACGCATCCGGGCTGTCGTTCTCAATGCTTCATTTCCCTTCCTGATCTGTCCTTTGCAACATTCACACCCAGCTCCAATACTAACGTATCAGTTATATCACTTGCCGCAGCTGATGCGTGGCAATCTATATCTATTTTCCCAGGTAGCCAATGAATGAAACTCTGCAAGTTATAACAATTGTACAACAAGTATGCTTTGTGGTCCTATATTCTGGGGTTGGCAACTCGTTATCACAGATGGGGAACCTTCGTCAGAGAATTTCGGGACTTCTCAACTTCTTTTTGACCGTGATACGTTCAGTCCGAGGTAGGTATTCAAGAGAGCTTTCCTCTGGTGGAGGAGAAGCATGTTAGAAGCTCGGGTGGCGTAGGATTTTTTTTCGGGTTGTTCTCTAAACTCGGCAGTTTGGTTGGAAAGATTTCATCGTAAATCGAGGTTACATACTGCGTTATTAGGTATGGAAATGAAGCTTATAAGTTAGTCTGTTGTTGCATGCAACCCCAAAAATACTGTGACAACAAAGTGCTAGATTTCATGAGGTTTTTTTGTTACCGTTGGCACCAAGCTAAAATGATTTATCCGGCCATGTTGAACGATTGGACCCCGTGCAATTCTATTTAACAAGGAAAGTGAGGAATTTTGTAATAGTGTAAGCAACTGCCCCTGATTAGACTACAGGTTTTCTTTCGTTCAGAGCACTTAGATGAAAAGTACAGAAATGCGCTTCATTGAAAAAAATAAGAAACAGAGTATAATTGGAACGACCATAGGTAATGAAAAAAGGATATGAAATGTTTATTCAGTTTAATCGTTGAAATCGCGTGTGATTTATTTGGTATTGTACGTGATAATCTTGCGACATGTAGATGTAAATACATTTTAGTAGAAAATGCTTCGTATGGGGTCTTGCGATACATGCAAGCTGTTGATGTCCTTTAAACACTCAAGCCATGAAAGACCGTGGTGCCTAGCTTGATCATGTCCGAATACAGATGGCTGAAAATTGTATCGAGAGCATTGTATTCAGACACAAAAACTGTATGCCTTCATAGATCATCCACAATTCACCTCAGGCCAAAGCTATCGTCGAAAGGCTTTGGTTTAGTCTCAAATAGGTCGAACGCAAATAGCCTGTCGGATGATCACAACGCACACTACTGTGTATTCGCTATAAACGTCATACACGAATTCGTCTGAAAAAGGCTTTCACAATTACACCGAACTTGAAGCAAGTATTCCTATGAAAACGCTAGCATGCGTTTGATTTGAAACAAGAGGATAGAGCAAGAGTTAGCATTTTATAGGCAGATTTTGGGTTCAAAATTTGGCACAACCTTCGATCTCTAATTCGCACTTTGAAGTACTCAGCTAAAACCCATTTTCATGAGATACTATCTTACCTGTTCCAAAACGTAAAGATAGGTTTTACAGAATGACCTTTTGAAATTAGCAAGACCTCTCTGTTTTTTTGTTATTTTTAGCTACTGATTTCGATAGCCAGTCTATTCTACATGCAAACTACAAATGGAGAAAAAGGCAAAAAGCTTTCTGTTTTGGATAACACAAATAGTCAAAGAGCAACCATATCGGAGAAGATTGCGAGTGGTAAAAGTTTGTCAGGTTTGAGGGACACGAAGACTGTAATCAGTCCACTCGCAGAACATTCAAATACGAAAGCAAGCCGGAGGTTGGGTAAGAGGGAAAGAAAATCAAAGAAAAAACTGAGCACAGAACCTGACTTAGAACCAGAAAATGGTCCCTTATCCAATGTTGGTATGCAAAGTGGTCTTAAACGTGGCGAAAAGAAGAAACCACACAAAAGAAAACAATCAGAAAATATCGCACGCCATAGTGGAAAATCGGTGACAGAGACGGGACAGCAAACAGGAGGCAAATGCAGATGTGACTCAAGGTCAGATAGCTGTCGAAATATTGTGGGTGAATGCAAGGATAAAATAAAATCAAAGAGCAGTTCTGAAAGAACTAGAAAATCTAGGCGGCAGAGAAAAAGTCCCGCTTACGAGTGGGTAAATTGTCCCAAAATATTTGACGTTATCCTCCTTTCCGTTCCTCAACCGGACAAGAAAGAACTCGATAAAGAAGGATGTCTTACCAAGTGTGCTGATCATTCCAATATACGCTTAGATTCAGATCGGCATTTCAGACGTTTTGCAAACAAATGTTACCACTGCTGCACATCAGAAGAAGGACTAGCTCTTCTTCGGAGTAGACCGACAAACCCCGAAACAGTTGCCAACGCCAAGGCGGGGCAAGCAACTACACCTACAGGACTCGGAGCCGCTGAGGAAGGAAAACAAGAATGGACAGACAATGAGTATGATATCTGTTTGAAACGTTGTGCGGCATTATCGAACGAGTGTCATAGATACCACGGCGAACAAGCACTTCCACAGGTGTGTCGTGACAATGCGCTGGGTTGCGAGAAAAGCTGCAACCCTTCGGAGAATTGACGAGAATATTTGAATGAAATTTTGGTTATTCCTAATCAGAATGGTGATACTGTTCCTTAGTTTGTTCATACATCTATGTTACTTGTCAGTCACTTGACTGCCTTTCTAAAGTGCCGAGTAAGCTAACTTACTAAGTTTATGTTTGTTATACGAAACTTCATAATCAGATCGTTTTTGACTACATTTCTTTTGACTACTGGAGGTGCTGCGTTGCACAAACTAGGTGGGAACTCTCTAAATGTTTATCGCATGCGGACAGATTAGTGAAATGCTTTGTTATTGTGAAGCTTTGATGGGGGTCAGAAGTACTTTTAGGAATCGCTCAAGTCAGACAGCAACAGCCGGCTGGTGGACACTCTTATGTTGGCTGCCACCAGCTGAAAGCCAATTATTTGGTGAAAATAAGATCAGATGGATAGATTCTGGGTAGGAAGCACATCACTGGATAGAGGAAGAAAGTGACGTTGCATCATAAACACAAAAAAACCATCTAGTTGGTTTTTGGGTCAATAAAATTGCAGATTAGGTTTCTCCCTTAATTCCCCGTGTAGAAAACGTTTATCGATGCCACTATGCAATGAGCTTGTTGTATACAACTGGTTTAAAGGACACATGCATAGTGCTTTAATGCTTGACCAAATAGAACTTCTTGAAATGTCAAGTCTGCAGGACATACTGAAATCCCCGAAAAGGACTGACGAGATATCTGCTTCCTGAGTATAGGGGGAATATTCGGTGAAATGACCACGACCGTATATGAAAGCTCTCACCAAATGGCGTAAAAAATGCTGAAAATTAAACCAAAGATGGGAGACATTTAGGCGGAGTCATGTGCTTATAACCATAGAAGTCAGTGATTTGCTTCAAAACATCCTGTGTATAAAGTGTCTGGGTTTTAATGAACAAAATTTTACCAGCTGACAGAAGTTTGACTTAAACTTAAACTTCAAAACATTAGTCATGGAGCCAACTGATAGCCCGAGCAGAAATTTCTGGTCTAATCGTCTGCTGAACCATTCGAAACAGTTATCTGCTTAATCGTAGGTTTGTTGACTGTGGGTAGCAGCATGCTCGTCTCGGCACGACCAAACATATGCACAGCCGGTTATAATTAATAAGGGTGAAGCTCGAATTCTACAATAATTGTTCCATGAAAGTTGGAAGACTGTTCGATACAAAACGATGAGGGTGAATTCTCCTGGTAAGCAATCCGAACGCTTCTTCTGACTTATCTGCAATCTCTGCGAAGGGCCTACAGATTGCCAAAGACGGGACTCAGAAGTCTACCTGTACAAACTTGTAGATGGATAACGAAAACCCTGGCCACATAGGTGATTTAACCCTTTTTGTGTGTGGCCAAACTACACTTACCTGATGAATTTCAGTCAAGGAAAGGTGGTGACGTGGTGGACACGGTCAGAATTTGACCATACCTGCATTTTTGGTGACTTTTCTGCTAGTCGCGGTGGCAAGACCAGCCAAGGATTCCAGGCCACAATTTGAAATCGCAATTTGAAACCAGCTATGCTGCTATGGTTCGATCCGACAATATACCTGCATTTTTGGTGACTTTTCTGCCAGTCGCGGTGGCAAGACCAGGCAAAGATTCCAGGCCACCAGTTACTGCGTCGCAATCTGAAATCAGCTATGCTGCTATGGTTCGATCCGACAAACGTGAACGTTTTGCGATAAATTCTTCCGGCGGATTATGCTAGCCGCAGATAAATCTAACAACCGTGTTGGCGTTCCTGGAAAAGCTTCATTTGTGGTCTACGCTAGGTCTAGTTGTGCGGTACTAGAGACCTGTTTTAAAACTGAAACTCTTGTTTATTTGGTGTTTTTGCCGAAATGTGAAATTGAATATATGGGTATAAGAAGACAAGCGGTTTTCACATTCGCGGAAACTCGAACATGCAGATCAATGGCATTGTGGATCTTGAAACACGTTATGAGTAGCCATTACTCAGTTTAAACTCCTTATTTCGCTGGCTCATCCAAACTGAAGATTACAACAGAACTGAGTCTTCTCTATAGTATTTTGCAAGAAGTCGGCAGATGTTTGCATAAATGTAGGAATCAAACACCACTTTATGACTTTGGAAAACGGAACAGTGTTACGAACCATCAGTGCTTCCATTTTTCTGTCAACCTAGATGGTAAGTCAGATGAATTCTCACATTTGAACAATATAACTGGGTTTGAGTGAGTGGGGCTGAGAAATTAGTGGGGCTGCTCAACACCTATGATAATAAAAACGGTGTCAACGTAATGCATATACAACAGATCTTTTTATCCACAATTTGCCATTAGACTCTCTTAAGCTATCCTATTATTTTGATGAGGTTGTCACTACGAAAAAAATGTTTTTGGCCATCAAATATAGTTGTCACATTTCCCCTACACACTTTGAGGTAATCATTGGTGAAAACTAACAGGAGACCTGTTTTAGGATACCGGCTAACAAGCATTCGTGCGAAATGTCATAGGCTTTGGAAAATCGGCTTAATCTCGTCAACCATTGAACAGAAAAGGGAAAACTTAGGCTAAGCAACAACCTCTGGAGCGGACAGCGATCATTTGTGAACTTGGTAATGACCCTATGTAAACAACCAAATTGCCCGACAGTTTGTGTAAAGCGTGCTTAAAAATACCTGTCTCCGTAATCTATCAACCCACATAAGTAAAGTTTGTTTGACATTTTTGTAAACGCCTATCCGCAGCTAAGACGCGCTTGTAATTCTAGTTGAAACCGTAATCAATTCTGAGTAACCTCAGGTGCAACAATTTTTCAGACTATTGAACAGCAAACATTTCTGAATTTGTGACAGGTCGACACAGGAAGGAACCAATGCGAGATGTTGTAGATTAGCAGTGCCCTGTGAGGAACTTTGACACACCATATTAATGTATTTACTTGATGCCTTCGTGTTATTTCTAAAAAAAAATTACTGAGCACAAATTATCGAACTGAAATTTTGTAACCGTGTAACGTCTGTGGCAACAGTGACCTTGAATGAAGAACTAAACATATGCCTGCATAAAATAGTCGGTGCATGTTAGGCGGAATTCCACACAGAGACTGATTACTACTCGAATTTAGGCGCTGCTAAGCCCGAGAACACTATCCGGCACAAGACTGGCCAAAAGTTCGGGCCGCTTGCAGGTCCGGTATCAATCCGAGCTCTAACTGGTCGATAGTCTGGACACCCTATCATGATTCAGTGTTCGCCGACTGTCGGTTGCCAGTGGCGCATCCAGCTGTCAGAATTTTCAGGTTGACCCGGCAACGCTGTACGTCGCGCTGTACAATTGTTTTCGAACTGATTTTGGGCGTTAATTTATGTCGTACGCGTTTTGTGGTTGTTTTTGACGTGAACGCTGGCTTGGGATATTCAGACCCAGAACGAAACCGAAGAAAATACCGTTATTTCAGATCCTTGGAAATCACTTATATGTAAGTAGGGGTTAAAAAACTAAAAAAAACAGCCATGTAGTGGATGAACACTTGGCGGTGGCAAATTCTGAATGCGTAGTTTAAAATTTATACCCTTTATAAGATTCCTCTTTATAAAATAATATTTGGAGTTGTTTATGAATGTCCGGTGACTTTGAAAAATCCTAAATCCTCACCTGGTAAGACTATTATCGAATGACGTAGTGGCCGTATGGAATATGACCATGTTTCACACTGCAATGGATTACTGGATTCCTGAGTCTACTCAAATGGAGGTTTTCAGCTTACATTGAGGAAGATTCGGGTAGTCCACTAACGTTGAAGGAGCTAGGAAGCCAATTTTAAGATGCTAAATGTGAGGATACTACGCTTTCATCAGCAGATCGAATGTGAAAATCAACCATTCTGTTTTCATGCCCCACCCTCGAAATGTGAAGCGCCAGTGTGACTTTGAGAACTGTGAATAAACAGCTCGGAAGTACGGACGTGAAAACATGTTTTTTTAAAAGAGCTGTTGATAAACCACCTGAAGTAGAATGTAATTGTATCAAAAGTCACTGAAAACTTGCTCAGTTATATTTTCATAAAACCACACAAAATCATGTGTTATGACCACTATCGCATTAAACTAACTAAGTATATTAGGTATTCACTAATCAAAGTTGGGACATCCTTACGGTTTCACTTGAAAGCATTTAGAATACGAAGATGGTAGATGATCGGATTATGCAGAAATGTTCCGACGAACAGAAGTGGGCACACTTTTGAATACAATCAAGATTTTTTGATATTTTCGAAGTCGGAATGAAGTGAATTTGATGAGATTTTACTGTTCAAATGACACCAGGCGAACTCGAATCTGGTAAAATAAGAACGCGCATGAGTAAAACTTCAAGAACCCTACGCATAGTGTTGACTAGCATACGTTGCCCACTTTTGAGTGGTTTTATCGAGTATTTATAAACGAACAAAAAACGGAATGTCTAGTCATGGTGACAACTACGGAAGTTAAACTAGTGGGCTGTACTGTGTTTTTGCCCCATGAATTTATTGCTTACAATGATAACTTCGTTTTCCAAACTGACAGTATCTGTTGGCAAACAGGTGGGATTTCACTTCATTCTCAGCTCATTCAACCCTTCGGTGACAACTCTGTAACAAAAAACGATTGCCGGACAATCCCTGTCACAACTTCAAGAGACATCGACTTACATTCTTCACTGCTTTGAACCAGTTTTTTCTGTATCAGTGACAGTCATTGTGAGGATATACAGCTATATGTAAAATTTTGGTTTAAAGCAGATATTGAAAGCTGTTCTTAGCAGTTCTCTGAATACTTCGGAAGCCCTCGGTAACAAAACAGTCATCCACTTTTGCCCGTCTTTTGGAAATATCACGGCTTATGGATTCCGACCTGTTGTCTAACCTGTTCATAAGAGACGAAATTCGATTGCCATAATTAGGGATATCCAAAAACGCCCATCCATTACCCAGGACTTACCCGAAGGAATGCAACCCGATCCATGATTCACCCATACTCTTGCTACTCAGCGTTAAGAAAACTGTGTGAGCTCCACTGCCGTGCACTTAGTTCAAAAGATTCTTCACCATAAAACAAACTGTCTGAGAAACGAATAAATCAGTCAACTGATCAATACGTTCAACATTCACCTGATTGCCACCAGCCACCAAAGAATCCCAACAGAATAGTTCAGACTGATTTATTGAGTGCCATTAGATTTTTCTAAGACCTCGAACGAAGATCACTGAAAACATTTGAGGCAAGTGTCCTTTGGTCATCTGGCTCCTGTCTGTGTCATCGCAAAGGACACATGAAGGCCTTGAGACAGACTAGGTCTAGCAATCATAGTGCCCAAGTCACAAATTGGTCAAAAGGTGTTATCACTTTAGATCAGTCTTAAATCTTCTTGCAAGGTTAGAACCATGTAGCCTTGCGACTGTAATGTCTGGAACTAGTGCCTTTAGACCAGTGTGCTTGCAAGACTTTGCACTACGAATTTGCCATCACTGGCGATGAAAGTTATGAATGCATAATCTCTAGTGTGTGGAATGTGTGTGAAGGTTGAAGAAATATGAATATGAGATGGAGGGGACTGAAAAACCCATAATCACTGTGGAAGATTTTTGTCCTGAAAGTTTCTCTGATCGTCTTGCGCGTCTGGACTTTCCGTGAGGTGCTAAATGACAAAGGGAAACGCGGCCGAGCGATTTTCAGTATGGTATTCTCTTAAGTAAATGCTCCAATGGGAATACGGCCTTCTTAGATAACCTTATTTAACCTATTACAAACTACTCTGAAACCGGATGCTAGTGTAATAATCCAATGATATCACAGTACAAGTTAATCCGGTTGGGTGATATCTTTCGCAGTACGCAGGAAGTAGTACCAGGTCACGCTGTGATCTCTTTTTTCTCTCCTGTTCACTCCGCCTACTGATCGTCGTCACTTATCCGAATGCAAAAGGCCTATATGCCCTGAAGAGCCCTATTTATATCCTTTTGGAGATCAGTAAACCCATGTAAACTACGTTCACTTAGGGCCATTAGAGTAAGAACATTTGTATAATCATTCTAACTAGTGGATTATAAATCTGAATAATATCCAAAATCCCATGGGTTGCATGACCAAAATGATGAATTGAAAAAACAAGGTAATTAACTAGCAAGCCCGCTTATGACGTGTTTTTCTGTATTGCTTAAATAACTAAACGTTGCACCACTTCCTAATCACCAATCTCCAATGGTGCAACCTAACTTGCTCTTTTGCTCAGAGAGTCAGCTTCTTCAAAAGTACCCGTTTTCATATAGCTCGAGAATTTTTCATCTAACGACAGTTGGCACAGAGTTAGGGACAGTTGTCTATCAGTGATTATGATGTCTGGCCATTTATGCCTCGTTAAACAAGATCATAAACGGTAAACTGATACGCGCATTGCCACATTCTTAAAAAAAAACATTTACTCTTCTATTTAAGCCATGAGTCCTCAGCCCATGTCCGTTAGACTTGATTGGCACAGTATCACAGAACATGAGCTTTTCAGGTGACCTGTCTTCTAATGGACATATGGAAAAATCCAAAATCGTATGGGCATTTTTAGCTAGGAGATTATTGGCTTTTAGTCAGATACCAGTTGATCTGTTCATCAGGCTCCTTACAAGTTCTAGTGGGCATTTCAACTGTCACCTGATTCGGAATCGTCACAGTAGGTCAGTCTGACATTTGGCCGGCCGAATCCTACTGTAATTGTTTCGTGGAATTTGCGGTTCCGGTTACTAATAACATAGCTATTTGGTCTTAATGGAAGAGCTAAGTGGATGTGCATAAGTGAAACTGTAGGTCAACGGAGTTTGTGAAAAAGACCTCCTCAAATGTGATGAAGATAGCCTGCTATGAAAATAGTAAGGTATGAACTGGTTGCAACTTTGGCTGAATAGATATACTTACTATACTCATCGAATCTAGGACTAACCATGTCTATTCAGAACTTTTTCTAAGAAAATCTCATAGAATCAAGGTAAATCAAGGTAATAGCCTGCTAATAGTAAGGTATGAACTGGTTGCAACTTTGGCTGAATAGATATACTTACTATACTCATCGAATCTAGGACTAACCATGTCATGTCAGAACTTTTTCTAAGAAAATCTCATAGAATCAAGGTAAATAAAGGTAAATAAAGGTTATATTGGTCTAAAAAGCATTTTGCTTTACAATGACCAAAGGATATTGGTGTGTGTGTATGTATACAGATAAACGGAATGATATGACATATATGTTCTATTATTTGTAATCTGCATCTCAAAAGTTGATGAGGGAAGTTGGGTAAGATCTTATGTATTCGTCAAGCGAATGTTTGAAAGTCTCGAG
>NW_008751830.1:646097-670054 GCF_000715545.1 Opisthorchis viverrini | reverse complement strand
TATATATATTGGATTTTACTTGTTTGGTGGGAATCGTTCTGGATTACTAATGAGGAAGTATCGCGGACAAACAAATACCAAATTTTCTGCTTGGCAGTTCGTTCGTACACACATTCATACATACACACACAAACATACATACGTACTAACATACATACACAATTACACAAGACGTTGACATGCGCTCAGGGGACGCCCGTTTCTTTAGGTACACCAATTCATTATTGCTCGTTATTTGGAAAAACCGATCTAATCAGGCATGTCGATTTGAATACAAAGACACTCACATTCGGAAAATTGATAACAAAGGTGTTCAACTCAGTGACTTGGATGTTTACTGGAGTAATTGGAGAGCGGAACTCTGTGACCAAAGTGGTGATGAAGCGCTCCAACCTGTCCCAAGTACGGTGAAATTCTTGTTCGATGACAAAGCACGCCTTAGGTGCTATTTCATAACCATCCTTTTCAATATGTACCTGCTCCCCCGGCGCCATTTCCCGGACTGAAATTGTTTTGCTTTCATGTTTTCATCGTTGTTATTCGATTTGTTGATAATTCCTTGTGAATTTTTAGGGAGGGGGGTTGAACTAGATGTAATATAATACCTTGTCATCATTCGCTGTTACGTGATACGTCACTGGTAATACAATACTCAAGTAGATTTCATTGTCGCAAACACTTCTATCTGTCTTGCTGTTCAAAGCATGGTCCCTCTTAAGAACCATCTCTCGGGCAATTTTGGCTTGCATTCCGGTTACTATGAGATCATTCAGCTTGCCTGCTTATGTTGTTTCCGTTTCTGTAATAGGTAAAAGCCGTCAGGGTTGAAAACTATACTGGCTTTGGAGAGTGTTTGATTCCACAAACGTCTACATTTTATCGCATACACATTCTCTCCTCTGATGTGAGCACTTAAGTGGCCATATTTTGTTTTTGTACATACTGCCTGGCTAAAAGCAGCTGTCGGAGCCAACGGATTTTCTCCGCCTGTGCTTCAACGGCTCCAGACAGCAGCCTTTCAAACACGCGGTGCTTGTCAGCATCCATGAATAAAAAAGGAAGTAAGCCGTGTTTTCTCCATTCTCTGGATTGATGACCACTGCTAGTTGGACACAAAAAGAACCAGTGCAAATACTTGCACTTTAATCTATTCAGTTATAACTGAAGGATCCGGGGTTTGTTCTGGGAGGAGTAACGGAAGAGTCAATCTAACCTGCCAGCCCGGGTGGTTTAGCTAAATGATCATATTTTTTTCATGAGCACCTAAGTGTTTCTAGTAGACCTACATGTTACACTGGAGCGTTGTTGCATCATAATCCGCTCACCATACAAATGTACTCATCCAGAATTCCGTTTTGATCTGAGTTGCGTTTGGATCTTTCCCTGGTTTATAAGTACACTGAAACAGATGTCGATAAAGGAAAGACTGAGAAACAGAACGACTGAAGCAATAGTAAATTGTAACGGTTTTAACTGGCTTCCTACCATGATGAAATAAAGTAGTTTATACGCGAAAAGTTTCACATTCCTTGACGTGGTGATTGAGCACGAGAAATTCCAACGATACCGTGGATGACCCTACAACTAAGAATGTGAGAGTGGTTGAGGTCACTCAGCAAGTCATTATGTGCTCACGTGAAGACAAACGACGGAACTATGTGGATCTGCGACCGCGGAATTCTTTATTTTTTTCACAAACTGACACTCTGCACCTTTGGCCCAAGTGGCCTTTCTCGCTGCGGAATAGTAGTTCTCTCATCTCACTATATATGGGTTTGAATACCAGGTGGTTATCACTACCAGACTGTGTACGGTAGGTTTTTGCGTTGAGAGTTTCAACCGCTTTCTCAATGATAATCGTTTCTATACCAAGAGGCTACTAAATTAACCTTGAAATTGCAATCTATTTTGGTTTCCCAAAGTTTAGCAAAATAAACGGTTGTTTTCAGCCGGCTATAACTACATATCGTCCAACCAAATGGTGATTTTCTGCTGCGTAACCCTTCCTTGCGCTCAACAACTTTGGTGGTCGTCAGAGTGGGAAAAACTAATGCTCTATCATATTCTCTCGTTGAGTAATTCTTGCTATTCCGGTTCGAATTTCTTATTTCACATCCGCCGCTGTTCCCTACATTGTGCGCAAACGGCTTGAGTTATAAGCTGGCGCTGGCTGGCTCCACGTACAAGAACTGGATATCCTAATCTAGGTCAGCAACTCTTTAGCAGTTACAGCATTTGACTAGTTCTAAAACCCTTGATTGTCATCTGGATACTAATATAGTTCGACGACAGCTGAACCTCGTGTCGATAAAGTATGACCCTTTTGTCTATCTTTATTCATTATTGGCGTATTTAGGCTTGTCGTTCAAATCCAACAAAAGCTAAAAATCGTTTAGTTGGGGACAAAAATATTTTGACGGGCATGACTGACATTCTGAACCGCAGTCACACTGGAGTTCCGCGTACGGTAGAACTACATAACCTCCCTTCGTTCATCACGAATCTGAAGCTCCCATTGAAAACAAAGTGGATATTGCGTTTGGCGGCTAATAGTCTAATGTGTGCTGTATTTAAATTCAGTGGCAGTAAATGGGTACGAATTCTGGGCTGGAATTACGTGCTCACCATCCTACCGTAGCTGGCCTAATCTAGGCCCTTCAAAATGCTGCTCATCAGTTCCACATATTGAGTTTATTTAATAGTTCTTAACCAGGCCTTAAATTTTTAATTCATGACTTCACAAAGTTCACAAGTTTGAGAAATGTACTTATATGAATGGTAAACGTCAGCTATTAATTTCCTAAATCAAGTTTTATCCATAGATAATCACGTTTGAAAATCAACTTTGTAAAACTTAGTTGGCTTCGGTCACGAGAGTAAACCATTGATTTTTATGTAGAATAAACAGGAAACCCCTAGCTACATTTACTGTAATCGGAGATAACTGAAAATTGTTTAACATTTTTCAAAAACACCTCAGTACTTGTCTCCTTCAGAATGGGGTGTGGCAAATTTTTCTGCTGACTACCGAGTCGGTGTTTTATTCTGATTCATGGAAGTAATCAATAGCATCAAATCCGTGCTGATATGTCCGTCATACCAAAATTGTAGTTCCGTTGAAAAATGATAACAACGCTCNGGTGTGGCAAATTTTTCTGCTGACTACCGAGTCGTTGTTTTATTCTGATTCATGGAAGTAATCAATAGCATCAAATCCGTGCTGATATGTCCCAGTCATACCAAAATTGTAGTTCCGTTGAAAAATGATAGCAACGCTCTTCCAGAATATTAATCGTTTCCTTCTACTAGATTTGCTAAACCCATCCCCTTTTGCAAACAGCGAAAATGCTGGATTGGCTTTGCGTCACATGTTATCTATTATTCTTGTGTCATGCATTCTCTATATATCAAGCCAGTTCGGCAACTTGCATCTGGTTCTGCGAAACATGCTACCTATGACTTTGCGCGCAACGGCCACTCAAGAGTTGTCTTTGTGCTACTGGTTTTCTAGTGCCTGATTCTTGAGAGCATCTCTGTTGTGTATGTTGTTTTTCAAAATTGAACACTGCCCCCCCCCCCAAACATTTTATGCTATCATTCTGGTGATGTTAAATATTTGGCTATCTTCTGCAAATCTAGATTCTCAGCAAAATTTCAAAAAATAGTTGCTTATAATTTTCTGTTTATTCCATTTTTTGTCTTAATATGGTGAATAGACCTCTGAAAAAATTGTTGCAAATCCAATTTTGTTCAATTTTGTTCCCTTCCAGTCGCACACACTATACAATATCGTTCTCTTACACTTTTCAGTAGTCCACCTAAATTTGTTGGCTGTTGCTCATGTCTCACGTTTGAAAGTTCTTCATGCGCATTTAGTTTCATTGTACTCCTAGACATTTTCCGTTCCCAAGACTCGTCCAAGTGTACCTATGACTCTGAGCCTGGGTCGTACCTGAGTAGTTCTCTTGGCTTCCAAGGAACACTTTTCTCCGGGATATGATGGTGGACCTCCTGACCTATTCGAACTGAGTGCATTTACACTCAGCATGATTACTTAAGCTTCTACTAGATTTTTCTACACTTCAAGTATGAAGGATTGTTCTTGTTTAAAGTGGTCCAAAATTAACATTCGTTTACTTCCCTTCTATCTTCAATGAAATTCTCGGTACTGACAACTGTATGGTATTCGACCGTGTCTGGAAGCCTACAGTTTGCCGAACGATACTTTTTCTTTTGTCATTCCATCTGTACTCCTCTCGGAAGCCACGTTCCTTTCGTTAACTCTGCTTTTCTTCGCTTTAATTTGGCTGGGTGGTTTTTTTCTCTTCCCCGGGAAGCAGTCTGATTACCTCTTCATGCGGCACCCTGATGGTCATAAGGTGGTTTGTCTGTCTAACCTAACTGTGCTTGCGTGCACTTTTGTACAAATGATTTGGTATCCTCAGTTTCTGCGTAAAATTTGTGACTAACTTGATGTAGTTACCCTAGAACGACACCTTTGTAAAATACTAGTCGTTCAGCAGCAACACTCTTTAGGTGCCGAGCTGCCTTGCCACCCGGAGGAAGCACGAGGGTATTGCCAGGTTTCCCGAGCCTAGACGGGAGAAGTCGAAATGCAGGGGTCAGTTTCGAACTATGGACCTTCAGGTTAGTGAATCCGCGCTCCAAACACTGATCCATCTAGTCCATGACGCATCTATATCGCGCTGATTTTGGCGTATGCACAGTGAAAAGGGTTGTCGAATCTAGAGAAGTGTGTTTTTGACAATGAACAACACAGTGTTGATTTAACTTACAAGTTTTTAGTGATCCAAGAAGCGGTTATCATCGTTTTCAGTGCCCAAATTTTTAATCCTACTTTTTACGATTTTCTCCCCTCAGTCGGTCCCAATGTTCGTTTTGCATATTAGCCTCATAACCATATCTAAAATATATATTTACTCGTTTCTCTACCTGAATCCTTTTTCACACAATCAGTGAAACCACACTCATTAGGAATTTCCAACAGCAAATTTCAGCAGAAATACTTTCAAAAGCAAACATTCCGAAATTTCTTGCTGAAGGCGTTAGTGTCTCAGTTTTTACCTCGATGCTTCGCCAAAACTAAGACGTGCAAGGACGCATATCTCCCGGTAATTCTCACGTAATTTTCCTGCTTGGTGTTATTCTCCACACTAATTTTGTGACGACAGCAGACTGAAATCCCGTTAGGTAGACCCGGTCGATGAATCTAAAGTAGTTACTGTGGGTAGAGAACATTCAGGATAATCAACCGAATTAGTCTGTTTCAGGGATAACGCTACTTTTTGGGATAAATATCCCCCAAGTTCTGATAATATTACGATGAAATACAGAAGCCACTTTCAATATGCTGACATATCCTTGTGTGTCATACTATCGACAGAACGCTGCCTCAAAATGATCACATCTGTCCTCCAGGCACATGGTCATCATGACAGCCGGTTGGAAAACCCCTATTGTATGGGCACCAAATGGAGCGGCATCGACGGCTTACAACAGAATCAAAGGATGACTAGAGTCCACTGCAACTTTTTCATATCCATAAGAACCATAGGTCATTACATATTTGCATGCGTGATCTTACTAGACAGAGAATTGCCTTCAATGACTTTGCATAAATGCAATTTGGTCTGGCCGTTGTGGAACGCAGCATATCGCGAGATGTCAGGCCAGCGCGCAAGGTGCACACACTAGTATACCTAAACCTTCATCACAACCGGTTAATATGACCAAAAATAAGCTCTAAATGCGTTGCCTTTAACCAGTTTCTCTACACCATGAGCCCTACGACTACACTCATGTTGTGTTTATTGATAGACAAATTTAAGTATGTCAAATTTCGTTTTTTTGGTACTAATCCCCACAAAACATGGGAAGAACAAAACTGAAATTAGTAAACTAAGATTATGTAAATAAAAAGCGCCTCCGAGTTGAGTTAAGTGATACGAAAACTACTTAAATTCAAATATTGTAAGATGAATATACTTGAAGTTACTCATGCGAAACTGTTCATACAGCTGCATGACTTACCTCCGCATGTGTCCAACATATCAAAGTCTAATAGACCATTGCTGCGGTCGCCAGTTTACGGGATTGTGCCCAAACTCTCCGGTAGTTCTCCGCCATTAATCATACTAACTGACCCAATAGAAGTAAAACAACAGAGCAAAGCAGAAACCGCAGTTAAAACTTTCTCCAATGAATCTACTATAGGTAAAATGTATAATGACTGACTCCAACTTGTTTTCTAATATTCATATAAGTTCCAAAAGCCATTGAACCAAAAAGTGTGTCTGTTAACTGATTTAGCGTGGACTAAAACATATCCACCCCATATAGCTACTCACGTTTAAAGAAATCACATGAAGAAGCCATCCTTCCCCAGAACGCAGTCCACCGCACCATTTGAAAGAACATTCGAAATACTAAAGGATAACTTTTTTGAGAGTTAGTCCCATAAGTGGAATAGAACGTGTCCAAAGTTACTTTAGACCTAAGCATTCATACAAAATGTCACATACGGTGAGGGCAAAATTAACTGCGTGGGGAACATGAATAACCTGGCGGGACATTATTTTTTCTGTCCTTGACCAGTGACCTAATTATTGCCCACTGCACGCTATCTCATCTGGGTCTTTGCTTGATAACTTTGTGCTGGGGAATATTCAGAGTGGTGTTTGCTTCGAAATAAAAAAGTTTACAGAAACTGAAGACGTTTGGCCTTGGATAAGTGCTTTATTGAATCGGACAACCTGAGAGCTAATGCATATGTCTACTTGATAACATACGGAATAAATCTGCCGGTCAGCAATGTTCAATGGAGTGAACACCTAAGCATTACAAATAAAATACAGACGATTTGTATGAAGCCTAACATAGTGCTACACGCAAGCGTCCGATGTCCAAGAGAACATGACTGTTTAGAAGACATGCGGAGCTCTCTATGGAGTAAACAGTCTGTGCCAATAAATGTATTTTTAAGACACCCAAGGGTTTGCTAGTGTTTGATCATTATACCTTGTTTCCAGGATGGCTTTGTTTAGCAGATGGCCAGTCGTATAAAGCAGACCAAAGTGCGCTCTCGTTCAGTATGCGAGATATCCGGTCCATCTTCAAGCTCATTTTTTTCTCTAGCTGTGTAGTTTGACGTCGTACTTCAACCATTGAATTTAATCACACCCTACTGCATTCCAATCAGATGACTCATAGACACATTTGCCTGCCTGCCCAAACATAACTCCCACTATAATTAGATAAGGATTCAGTAGAATATTTTGTCATCCAGTGTTTTGCCACCTAATTCTGTCTCAGCATTACAAATGAACATCAGACTGAATAAATGACAAAAAGAAAGATCTCTGAAGAGTTGGTACAAACCGTGTAAACAACCGGTTATCACGTGCAACTAATGCTATAGAGGTAAATGTGCACATGGCGTGAATGAAATTAAAACGTTCTCAAGAAGTTCAACCCGTCGCTGATTGCCAAAGCTATCAGGTGTTTGCGGGTGCCCAGCAAAACGATACCATGCTAACCGAACCAAGAAATTTCCAAGAAAATTGGCCCATTTGCTCCACAGTTTCGGCTGGATCACTCAATTACGATATGAGCAGTTGAATCTATCACCAGCTGAGGAGCCTACATAATGTGGTTTGTCAAAAGTGCTCTGCCGACGTTTGTGAAATTAATCGTGGTTCTGTTGGAATTTAGTAACCTGCAAAATGATCTAATGATGAAACGGTTTCTACGATTTGCACCCAATTACGACTTTATTTTGCGATGTTTGGTACTTACGGCAATCGCTTTAAGGTGATGAAAGCTTGACATCAATTCGCCTGACCATTCTCATCGATCTTCCCCTAGAGCTATCCACGTTTTGATGCTTTTTCAGACAGGTACTCCCTCAAAATTAACCCAGAAATGATGATTTGTGAGAATATATCTTAGTTTTGTGTTAACTGATGTAAAATATCCGTTCTTTAGGTGTTAATGGCATAACCCATCCTTTTAAAGGTTGCCGTAAACTTATGGTACTGCAACCAATAATAATCGTTTTCGGTGCTAAAAAACCTTAAAATATCTGTCAGCCACGTAAAGATTTATCCATCCGAGATAAACTTCAGGATAATTTTTAATTAATGCCGCAAAATTTGGATTTCTCTAAGACGCCTTTTGAATCTACCTATTGGTGTACGCAAAATGTAGATTCCTGCGTCCAGTTTCAATATAGCCCACGGTAATAACCTGTTGGTCCACCTGGCCAACCGACTTACCTCATTTTTTGAGTAGATTGCCGAGGACAAAGGGATTTTAAAATTATATCTCCAAAACGCTTGAAAAACCCATTTTCAATGGCTAATGAGCTTTTGATGTCTTTGAGGATATGCCGAGCTGGAGTTGCAATCAGAAACATTTATTGCACACTCTTTGAGGCGTTTTTCAACCTCTCAACTCTTTCTGGGTTTAGGTGTGAGTACTGCGAGATTCGGGTTTCTCCACTTACACACACTCTGCCGTAAAGATGTGAACTTGTAAAATGCGTCAAAGTTCAGTATAACTGTTGTTTAACTAAAGATCTTTTGTTTTAATTTCAGATGTTTTGTACAATCATTCTGATTTTGTTGCTTGGCATTTCTGAAGCTGAGAAAAATAAAAACATGGATACGGTCCAACCAGTTGGCGGAACAGATAACCCGTCGCAGATAATTTCGAAAAAAGTCCAACCAAACAGAACAATCCTTAATGAAAGGGCCAAGAAGGCCTTATTTTCAAGAATAGCATATGCACTACAAAAAAGTGATCTCAATGAAGGACAAAATAAGACCTCAAGTTTGTCCAATGATGGAGAGAATGCATCGAAAGTGAAAGGAAGACGCAAAAGAAAATTAGTCGGAACTGCTCCGCCCAAAACGAATAAAAGCTCAAGAGAAAAGAAGGGCAGGAAGCAAAGACGGGTGGCAACTCAACACAAACCCGTTGGGACAAGTAATAATTCGCGTTCACGAGTTAAATCTGTGACATTGGATAATGGAAGGATTGACACTTCACTCCAAAATGGCTCCACGTTGAGATCGCTGCAAGAAAATCTACAGTTTACCTGTTATTTCTCGTGTATTTCAGCACACAAATCGTGCAAGGATAATGCAGAAAAAGCCGAATTAATTTGTGTAGAAGATTTGCGATCCTGTACAGCCCGCTGTCACTAAAGTTTACTCGAAGTCGGTGCAATTGAGTTAAAAACAACTATGGAAAGAAGCATTATTGTTTTCCTAAAACCCGGATGTTTAATTTTCTCAGTGTGTGCAAAATATGAACCAATTTAATTTGGACTAGTTGCCTGCTGATGCGTTTTTATTTTACCCATCAGTTATCTCCAAGTTCGTGCTCACAATGTACCAGGGTTTGGCAATCTTCTGACTAGTGAAAGCAATTCCTAGCAAAAGTGAAATTTCAAGAATAATGGAAACAACTGAATGTGGACGATCCTTTTCGAATGACTTCCGTACCCGTTTCAGGATCTTTTTTGGTCGACCAAGCTTATGGCATTGGCAATTATCATCTTAGCGGGCGCCACTGAGCTTAGGTTTTACCCTCTCTGTTGTATTAACCGTCAGCGTGTGAAGCCAGTCCATAAAATTATGAAATAGGGGTCGTTTTGTGAGCGCAGGCTTGTTATACTGCGCTTATTCTGGTTAGAGTCTGAGAACCGACAGGTGGTGTGATTTTATGGACAAAGAAAGTTCATAAAGAGTGAGTTTTTCAACCTCTGAAAGTGAAGTACACACCAACAGGACATGGAACCACAGGTCAGAGCAGCACGTACGCAACAAAAAATGCAAGGCAGAGAGAAACTTTACGGTTTGGAAATATTTTACCGTCATAATCCAGTTCATTTTCCACTGGGTCCACCGCTGTTGCCGGTATTTTTGAACGTTCGTTACGCTGCACACTTATGTTGGCATCCGGTTGGAATCCTTGACGTGTTTTCATCAACCTTTGGAGCCTTGAAGATACAAGTACTGAATTTCAGCTGTATGGGTACGACGGAACCAAATTTATTGATGAAATAGATTATATGACTACAACAGAAACACTTGCCAGTGATTAGCCTGTAGGGCCACACTTTAGTTGTAACAAACAATGTCATTCTCGAAGTGTCTCAGATGACAAGCAGCCTGTATTTAGGGGATAAATAGGTCACCATGTGCGGCGCGTCAGTGGTTGAGGTGGACATTTCGATCCTATATCGACCTTGCTATCCGTGAGTAGGACAGTGGCGGTTCCGGAATCGATAAAGTGGTTCAGTAATCGTCCAATGGCATTGTCTTCAAAAATATGGATCAGGTTAACTAGTCGCCTACCAGCCTCAGCAACAATGCTTTGACGGGATCAAAACCTCCCAAATAACATGAGTTTCACTGCCACGGAATTGCTAGATAACTGCAAACTCAATGACTGTTAAAGAATTATAGTCTGTTCACATTTTGGGATCAGCATTCTCGATCGCCTATTTGATCTGACCATTTTGGTGACGGAGTGCGATAGGACTTACCGCTTTTGTGCTTTTGCTCTCAAACAACCTGCATTCTGCCACAATCGGCAAACACTGCTTGTTCATGGAGACGCTGTTTGAATGACCGCAAACAGCCAGTAATTCTGACTATTGTTTGATCAGATTTCATTTGGAAACTAGACGTCTTCTCACATATCAGTTATACGGCGTTTAACGGAACTGGGTGTACGTGCAAATAGGAATCATGAGAGAATAATAAAACCATTCACACCTGAATCTATTTGCCCAATTTTAGTCGATGCATCCGAGATAAAATTGGTCAAATGTCGCCTTGTTGACCAATTATATTATTGCTCCTGTATTGTATCCTGTACCAAGTTCAAATAGAATGGTACCATTTTTGGGCGATATGTGTTGGTGTTGATGGTCTAGTGCGGCGATAACCAAATGACCATGTTTGGAGTGCTAAATTACCGTCGCTTAAGTGCGTCTTTTAGTTTTCTCTTCAAGCTAACAGATGTCGGGACGACTGGAACCAACTTTGCACCACTTTGGTTGCCATGAGTATCAAGAGGGCCAAAAAACAAATATTCCTTTCCCGGACTAAACTTAAGGCTAGTACTCTTGGCAAACTCAATATAAATACGTCCGAAGTGCACTGTTTTGATTTGAAGAGATGAGAGCTTTATCACTCAGCCAAACTCAGCAGCCATGGATGGCCGTTCAGCCAACTGTCTGTATCTCTGTGCACTTGTCGCCAAACGTTTCTCGCCAGGTTATTTGATGTGGCCTATCCCTCCAAAAAGACCAAGACAACTTGATGTACTCTAGTCAGAAACTACGAGAAAGTTTTAAAAGCTCTCCTTAACAAATGAGGAGAATGGCGGCTATTGTCTTTCTGCAACCGAAATGGTTACATTCATTCTGAATGTGTAGCTGATTAGGATGTCTTAAATTATTTACATGATGCTAGTGAACGTACACTAGTTCAGAAAGTAAGTAAACTGAACCAAATTACCTTTAGAATTGTATTCTCCGTGGAGCAATATGCTGGTCCAGTGCCAGTGTACTAGGAGCTATTTTACAGCCGACATCATACGAGCTTTTGCTACGACTGTAGGTTACGACACTCGCAGCCAGACTGACCATGTCCCATAAATCAGTCAGTCAACACAATGGAAGAAACTGTCGTTTCTCAAATTTTCCACGCTTTAGTACCCTTGTGACGCAATCAACAGGGCGATATCTGTCAGTGCGTGCAGCTTAACCACAAAGCTGAACAAAAGTTGTTACGACTAGAAGTGAGATCGACCGGTAGCCACGCTGACGACTTCGAAACTTGTCTGTACGATCCACATCTGAGATGATTATAAAATGGCTGGTGTTTTTTTACCATTGCACCTCGAACAAAACACGCCATTTTGTTTCAAGGTAATCGGTTTTAAATACGGGTGAGTGCACAAGGACTACCTAATCCTTCGACAACTGCACTCATTTGCATAGTAATTTGTTATTTAGGGCAGAAAAATCTGAATTCTAGCAAAATATCTCGTTTAAAATGTTCCTTTAAATTTCAACTTTGTACTCAACTAAGCACTTTTGTCGATCTTTGTGCAGTTTTCGTTCAAGCAGAACATAACATTCGGGGTGTTTCAGTTACCTGAGGAGCCAAATGACGAGTAAAGCTGGTCGTGAGCTATGGATAAAATTATGGATAGTTTCCTTCATGAAAATGTTGATCGCTTTTTCGGATCATACTGGATTCTCCTAAGTTAGATCAAAATATTAGCGTTTCAGCGAGCCATAAAATATTGCGGTCCCGGTAGCAGTGTGCATGATTATCTAGGAGAATTCCACGGCAAAAATGGAAACATTCAAATCGAAGAAACCAAACTGACTATTCTGCTTCTTCTACGACTGTGATTTAGCTGGCTTTGGTGGTCCTTCACAAATAAAGAAACCAACCCGGGTAGGTCGCTTAACTTTGAACTACCCCAAGCAGACGGAACTTTCTGTCGATTATATGAAAGTGTACTAATAAAATGGGAGTCTTTGAAAAAATGACTATGACGCCTAATAAAACTTGAGGCCAACAGTCTGTCATTTAAATGTATAGTACAAAGGGTTACATAGTGGGTTACATAAAGAGTGCTTTTTGTTAGATTGTTTTTTCGTACCTATCAGAAATTCACTAGAGCAGGCCGGACATTGAAAACAGAAGGAACCGAGGATATCCGTAAGCTGGTTTCCATGGAGAGGTCGATAGATACGATCAGGTTCAGGTCAGAAACATATCAGAAAAGGTGCGAGAACACATAATAATCTGTGGTCATCGTGCTATAAGTTCGTTCAGGTTCTTGATTCTGATGAGGTGATTTTCGAATTTGAGAAAGCTCAGAGTATTCTGCAAAATAGATACTGAAAAATGCTTGTTACTCTAAACCCTTACAGTAGTCCATTGCCAAAAGTGACTAGACACTTAATTATGTTGTCTAGTGTTCCACTTTCTCCAGGTATGTTTGCACTAGAGATCTCTTTACCATTGTTCTGCTAAACTTTAAACAATCTACATTCAAAATAGCCTGGGGTACAGATGAACTGGCTTAGTATGGTTTCTAATGTCAAGCCTCGTGTTAGTCCGCATTCATTTAAACACAGACCGTTTAAGACTCATGGTGCCCTACACAAGCATCGGGCACTTCAGTACCGTAACCAAGGTCTCATCTAGCCCGAAAGCGTCAGCTTGTACTCACCGGGTAACTATTGTGGAAAGCCACAGAAAGAGAGCTACGCTCGCCTCGGTAGCTGGGAGATGTCTACGAAAATAATCTGAGTAATGGCAGGGTGATTGTGTTAGCTCTTCTGCCCATTTCGTAAAGACAGACAAGTCACCAATTTCAATTTACACGTAATGTCCCACTGAACTGACTTCTGATTTTGCACTGCTTAACTCTCGCTCGCAAACTAAGATACAGTCAGTTTTGGATGCGGATGAGAAAAACCTAACGTATAAAATTCGTTAATGAGGCAAAATGCACAACGCCACCATTCGTTTCATTAGAGTCAGTGTTCAAGACGTTTGAACCAATTTTCTGCGATTAGCTCAACACTTCACTGTACACGTGCACGTGAGTTTTGCAGCCTTTGAATTCTAAGCAGGTGATCTATCGCCAGCCAAAATAAATGCACACACGTCCGCAGTGTTTTATCGTGCCGATACTGTTCAAGACATTTTGGAATATTCCATTTTCCGTACAACGCTAGACAGTTTCATTCACCCCGGCATTTTTGTCTTGGTTGATTTGACAACAGACTGTGAATTGTCCACATCCTAAGCTAGCCGGGACTTCGAGCATTCGGCGACACCTGAAAATAAATAATTCACTCCGATACTGCACCACATGAGCAGTAAGATTTTATCGGCAGCTCATTTCTATTTTTGTCGTTTCAAGGTTCATCAGACAATTGGGGTCTTGCACTTTATTTATTGCATTTATTGTACATTTAGGGAGCAGGACTGGTATGGTTTAAAGTCTTTTATCTCTGATGCACCCCTTGCTTAAGTTGGCCTAGTACTGAATTCTAGAACGACCAGAAAAGTAACGTTCGCGGAATGATCGGTACGCACTTATGTGAAATTCGCCTAGATCCCGGATTGCATTAGCTGGCGACCAGATTGCATTTGGCGGTAACGATAGTTAATCCACAGTACGCCTGTGCACGGCAGTTGAGACGAACCGAACGTGGCATCTCATGTGGTCTCTTAGTTCCGGGACGAGTGAATACGATCGTCAGACAAATGTAAAGAACTCATTTGTTACACATAGGTTACACAAAGATTGGATGAAACATACGGAGTGCACGTATACAAATAAAGCATCATTTGGTGTCTGTTGACTTTCCTGTAGTAGGCTATAAATATAAATAAAATAATCATTCAAATGTAGCACTCTTTAGATAACTAGCTGTCATGCCACCAGGGGCAACTATTAGGGTTGAGATAGTGCCCGGTTGCCAAATTCTAGACAGAAGTCCAGATGTCACTAGTGGGTTCAAACCAAAGACCTCCTAGTCATTAAGTTTGCGTCTTAGCCACTGGGTTGCCTCAAGCTTTGTATGCTGGATTACTGGTGTAACGATTGGGTGAACGTACATCATCCGTACAACTCAAACTTTTTATTCCGCTGACAGAAAAAAGACCCAGACTTGCCGCTGAAAAGATCAAAACATCTGCGTGAGTTTCCACAACTAAGCAAGCAATTAGCAGCGAACCTTGTTAAGGAAGGTTGGAACAACCTCATCTTAAGGGTTGTCAATCCAAAAATCAGATAACTTACAAGTGGCATAACCATTGCGAGATATAAATATCCGCTGAACCGAAATGTAACGCTTAGAAGAATACGGCACCACCACACAGATTATTCTAATTCCTAGAAAACATTTTGTTGCACCCTCAAATAGTGTCAGACTGTTTAAATCGGTAAAACAGTATGGAAATCAAGTAAAAGTAAATACTAACCCAGAATGAAGAACCCCTCAGGGTAGTGGTGATGTCAGGCCACGCAAACAAGTGTGACGCTTCTAGAAATTTGGTCAAATACCTTTGGGAGATCCGGAGATAAAACTTTTTTATAAAGAAAAAAGCACGTGTTTGGACTTTGTTTTCGATTTAATTCACTGTGTCTAAGCAGGTGAGTAATGTAATATGCAAAAATAGAGAAGCTAAAAATAATTATAATGGAAGTAGGGCGTGAGATACAAACTCTGTAAACATAATTTGGTGGATCAGTTGGTCATTGAATGGTTTAAATCGAGAGGCACTTAACTGCATCAAACCGAATGTTCCAGTTTAGCCAATTTCCTCAACGTCTAACTCGCCACAAGACAAACTGGCAAAATGACCAATGGACGCGTTGGATCCTGTTTGTGACCCTTTGTCTGGCAATACAATCTCCTGCAGTTTCCACTTGGTGGGAGAACTAAGATACCTAAACATTTTAGCTCAACGCGTAACCAGCGTGGATCTCAGTTCCATGCTTGCCACCAAACAGTTAATCCTACCTATGATTACATCCACCAAGGCGTCGAATGAGTGGCATTTGATCAGACGGCCGTTTGTCGGTCATTACGGACGAGCTACTCAGAATACGTTGCATATACCAATCAGCTAGTCACGTGAGAGCATGTCAGTTTTTGCCCGTAGACGATATGAACTCAGGGATGTAAGGAGGAAGTACCCACTCAAGTGCACATTGTCTCATCGTCTCGGGGCGAAACGTCTGTAAGCTATTTGCCAAGCTCAGCATGCATATCAGCGGTTATCTGTTTAACCACCAATATGTCCATCAATATTCTTTACAAGTGAATATAAATTACACTATCGAACCTGCTATGCACGGAGGAAGTTTCCTTTAAATTCCAGGACAAGTGTTATATCCAAAACGAATGGGTTTTCAATGGTGAACCTGCTTAGCGCTAGCTGATATTGTCGTGGAAAACCTTGAACAAGATCAAAGGTGTGACTCGCCCATTGACTGTATTACTAAATGGCATACTCGTCGTCCGGACGTCAGGTGAGGACCTGCTAAACTCTCTATATGTCAGTATCATACCCAGTTTGGAAGACAAAGCAAACATGACCACGAGCTACTGAACATTCTCATGCAGCACAGGGTCGATGAAACCCGATGGAACAGGTCCGATGGACAGAACATTACCTACACTTCACCAGATTTGTGCCGATGTTGTAGAAGTGTGGTCTAGTCAAGACTGCACCACCGAGCCCGATTAGATTATAGAAAAAAGCAGAGCTCTGAAATTCACCAAGGTCATTGCTTCCCTCAATTGCAATCGGAAGTGGCTTTTCGTTTTGTTGGCACTCCCGTGGTATACTACAAAACAAGAGTTTGGCCAGACCATAGTTCTGTTTTTTGGATTTATTCACGCGAACGTTCAAGAAGCAGTTCCCACTTTATTTCCTCTTACAGAACAGACATTCTGTACTTATTATCCACATCGTTTGAAAATACGAAGTAGCAAACCCGAAATCACTGTCGGGCTCTAAATTCGATTCGCATGGATACGAGACTTTTCCGAGGAATAACCGCGGTTGTGCTCTTTGCATACAGTGCACTGATCTGAACATTTGCTGAAGCAGTTAGTAAGTATTGCAGTTGCTGGATCTGTCATTTATCTATGAGCCTAGTGTACTCAGTGCCACCTCATTAGTCGACCAGTGTGAATTTATAGAAGAATGGCCACTCATATGGATGTTGAACATACTGCGTCAGAGAGCTGTTCAATATTGGCTTCAATCCCGACCAATAGCAGACCAGATTGTGGGTTAGAATGCTTCAACAATACATGGAGATTCTTAGTTGAATAAGGACTTCGCTGGACACTAAAAGTCGGCAGTTCGAAAAGCCAATAGGGAGTGGGCGGCTTTGCTGGATATTGTCTCGGCGTAGGTCATTACGCATTATGTCTCAAGGCCTTTAATTCCATAGGAAAATTCAGGCCCTGCTTTTTATATGTATCAGTGGATATTTTGTGTTTGCAATGGGTTGAAAACAGTTTCAGTTCGATTGCAGGGAATGTTGGATAATTGACCAGCAAGCTGATGATCTCGAAGAAAAGGACTGGAAAAACTGCAGGTATGACATATTTCGTAGTCATGAACTCGAATTTGACCAGTGGGTTCCGGCATAACATACTGATTGCTTCGCAGCTTCGTTCCCGTAAAGCAGATTTCTCATGGTCAATGATGGAAAATGCAGTATGTAGACGCGCTGAAAGCGCTCCGACCGTTTGATGACATCATGTTAGGATACACGAAAGCTTATGTATGTTCGTTTCTCTGTTGAGTATACTTCAATTGAGCCAAATATTAAGCCTGATACTCCAATTCAGTTTGCTTCAGCTTGCAGTCATCCTTTGCCTTTATTATCCTCCTCAAATTCAATCTGTATTTTTGCCATCCAAATATCTGATTACCATATGAGCGCTTACACTTTGGCCAGACTGAACAAAAACTCACATTTTGCACTGGAGAAATGGTCCTCCAGTAGGTGCTCCAATTCAGACAGCGCTCTGGAAACCCTAAATTTTCTGGAGTTCCCAAGATACCTTCGTGTTTTGTCGTTTACTTTCAATAGGTCCGTTTTGACCCATGCGCTTTATAGTCGAAGACTTCATGTTCTAATTTCCGAGCACCCAGCACTGGTAACCAACACGCAAGTGTTAAGTGGTATGCCAGTGTTTCAACCGTTCCCAACTAAGACATAGTGCTCAATGAATGACGCCTTGTTTTAATCCATCCAAGACTACAGACTGAAGGTACTTTGAAAAGAATGAGACTCCTCCTGATTTCTTCGTTAACGAGTCCCATAGATTCGACTTGGTTTTCTTGTGCTTGATGGAATGCGGACCTGAAACATACCGAAACCCTGCGCGGGTAGCAAGTGGAGTGAAGTCACTTACCGGTCGTTAATCAGCGACAAGTCTATCCTTTCACGTTGGCAACTGGCTTGCAAGCGCGTCCTCATCGATAGAGTAAACAAAAACGAGTGTTTGGTTGGGTACCGGGGCTACCGGTAGGCATTTCGAGCCCATTTACTCTCGACTACTTACGAGTAGCTTGATTTTGGTGGAAAAAATCTAGTGGAATGCCCACAGGCTGCCGCAACGGGCCTTCATAATTGTTCCAAATAAGTCAAAGGAGAACAACCGAGAAACTCAGATAAGCTTGGTAGTGCTGCCGCTTTGTAATAATTCTGAGCTTGGATGTCCTTCATTTACTGAACTACGGATCTATTGAATTCTTGAATGTATCGATCAGAAACCCCTGTCGGACACTTAGTGGGAGGTAGTTTCGGCTATGTTGTCGAGTTCATATTGTGCAAATTCTTAGAGAAACTGGGGAGCGTCACATTTAACTGGATGGGTAGTGACGTTTTGACGCCTGATGTTCATCTGTCTGTCTATTTTAATACAACTGGTTTGTCCTGAAAGCTCGGCAATTTTGTTAGTAATGGGGTCAAGAGCCCAACTATATTTTTCGGTGAAATATTTCCTACTACTCTTGAGAACCAGTAGTCTTGCCATCACACGACCTCTCACTATTGGTATGTGGATTTTACCAGGTTGAGTGAACAAAGGTTTAGATTACTGATGACAGTTTTTCACTGCACTGGCATTTAAATACAACAGCTGAACTCGGGTGGTGGTAGCGACGTAGTCACGTCAACCTCAAAAGCCGAATCGGTAGCGACCCACGTAGTCACGTCAACCTCAAAAGCCGAATACCAGTATTCGTTACTGCCGTTTGAATTTTTTAAGACCGTTCACTGTTCGAGACTTCGTGCGTCCGTTCGCCACTGAGAAGAAAAACTTCACTATGAACTTCATTATGAGCATCACTTTCAAGTCATTATTCCACAAGCGGGCATACAGCGCATCACAGTTTATCGAATACATTTTGCAAACTTGTAAGCCCCTGTGACAAGAAATTAGTTCTAAAGAGTCAAAGGCTTTGGTAAAACCGTGATTTCCCACAAAACTCTACCAAACCTATTACCTTAAAGAGCAATAATTTATTCAGTTTTTCAGGCAAGAAGTTTGCGGTTCTTTAATGGAGCCCAGCTGCAGTAGGTTCTTTTTGCCGTATTGTGCCATCTGTGATCTGACTAATCCCTAAACTGTCAACAAATTTAGACCACTTGACTAGCTTCACTTGTCGACTTCTCTGATAACACGCGCCTTGGTTTATATCAGACTCTTTGAACAACCCATTATTTTTTTCTGTTCCGCTCACGAAAATACCTACATGTAGATGTTGCTTTTTGGAAATTTTCCCACCGCAATTTCACAGAATTTGCCGTGAGAACAAAACTACGTTTGTGGAACAACCCTTGAATAATGGAATGTTTCGCATCATAGCCGCAAGTGCTAAAAGATCCATTCAAACCAGCTCTGACTGCGACACGAATGGATGATGAAATTCTTCCAGTTTAACTGTAAAGATCGTTGAAGAGACCAAAATTCAAACACTAATTATTTTTTCAGGTAAAACAAACGCATTCCGCGGTCACAAGTTGTTTCAGAGCCCGAAGAATTCTAGTGTGAGCTTTGCTGTTCCAGTCAGAACAACAGCTACTAGTTACGACATTTCCCCGTGGTTGCTCCAAAATCACTAGACGGCAAAACATAGTTTGCTTTAAATTGCGAAAAAACCACAGCGGATGAAGCGTCTGGTCTGTATGTGCTTCCATGTAAACCTTTACCTGTGAATTTGTACATAATCTGCTTCGTATCGCTCATTGGACCGACTTGAGTTTTTATCCAACTGATGAGGCGCAGTTTTTGGAGCAAACAAAACGATGCGGCTCGACTGAAGAAAGATATGAAGTGCCGTAACCCAGCCCAATTCAATTCCCCTACAAATACACTTGCTTTCGTTATTCTGCAAACCAATTCTCACCCATTTTCTTTTGTCCTTAGGGTAACTAGCTGTCCAGATTTGCATTTCATGACAGGCTTATTCGTCACAAAAGGCAGTATAATATAGATAGTCAAGAAGAAACACGTGGATAGACATTCTGCAGATGAAGGACCATCATCATCATCATCATCATCATCATCATCATCATCATCATCATCATCATCATCATCATCATCATCATCATCATCATCATCATCATCATCATTATCAGCTGGTAAGCACAGCGTACATCTCAAAAACATGCGAGTTCATATCTTCATCTAGCATGAATACAAAAATATCTTGATATTTGTTCCCAAATCTTGCCTTATCCGGGTTGCTCCTCCTTCGCCAGATGGCATCCGTCAGGATGAATACCTCGTTGTATCTCTTCCGGACAGCCTTCGTTTCGCAGTTGAGCGGCGCTTGCTTGGTGTACCATGGATGTCCGCATAGTTGCGATCAGTCTCTCGTGCTCTGCAGCAGACGCAGTCTTTTTTCGAATGAATAAGAAGATATCCCTATGCGCCATTTACACCACACTCTAAAGTCTAATATTGAATTTAATCGCTGATAGCATAGCGTTAATAATGAACACTTACTCATCCATGTTGTGTCACACATTTGTATTAACGAGCTTTGTTTTGGGAAAAAGAATGAATTGTGCCGAAGAAGTAGCTATTCTTAGTTAGCTATTCTTAGTTATCAACACTTCTAAACACATGCCACATGGCAGTGGTGATTGACATAAAAAAACTACCATAAGTCATCATTTATGAATGTGGTCACCAAGGCAATTCTAGTCCCAATCTGAAGGACTAGTGGGCTAGCTACGGAGCAGACTAGTACCAGCAATTCGACAATCCCGCGCATATTATCATGGGCCACAGAGGTGCACGTTGTAAGATCCAGGATCATTGTAACGGTGTGAAGATCCTGACAACCGGTCCTATAAAGCCTCAAGCGACATGGTTTAGTGGAGTTGGCGGAACACAAGTTATGAAACATTCTGACATGCCACTTATTCCATTTCCGGTGAGTAAATTTGTAATTATGCCGTAGGATTAGTATGGGTCGCTCTAAAGGTAGGTGGTTCATGAAAAGTTTGATTCATCTTTGAATTTGCTTGACTGCCTCCATTCAGAGAACGTTTGATTTTGCAACAATATTCCGTTCACAATTACAGAAAAGGAACATCGTTTTCTAGGGCATGTGAAACGCTGAAGCGAGTTTTTCAATCAAACTTGAGCGGATTAATTTGTTACCACTGTGCTTTGGTTAGAAGCCTTAGAAATAACCGGGTCAAGGACAAATCGATAATTATCAAAAAATTATTCGTGTCCTCAAAATTCCAATGACCTTGACCACTGACACGTGATACGAGTGACCAAGGTGAATGGACTTGGGGAAAGTGTTTTTACAGACCAGTCGCGCTGGCTGTCGTGATGGTCGATGAGTAAGTGGAAATAGAAACGGCCAGGTGGCGTGACACATTATTATGGCCCGAAAATTTTGAATGGGTAAACCGCAGCCCCACTAGTAATCTAATTTTTTTCATGACTAAAGTGCTTTTGGGTAACTTTCAATGAAATGCTCCACATATTGTCGATCGAAATTTCGGCAATTTTCGGTGAGTTTTTTGTAATTACTTGACCGTGCATTTTACACACTTTCCGACGTCCTAGCGGAATTCAGACCACACTTGCTTTCGACCATTACAATAACTGAGCATGGGTAGATTATGTGTAGATACGCGTTGTAATCCTGCAAACTTATATCCTAAACCAAAACAATTGAGGCAACTGCAACGAGGTAGTATTATTAGGAGCCCCCTGTTTGTCTTTCATTTCATGCCGGAAAGATGGTGAGGATGGCACTATCTAAGGAAGGATCTTTCTTCTTTAATACATCATGCAGGTACTGAGTGTCGACCGGACGAACCTATACTCCTGAGGGATTATTACCTAACCCAGTCTATTTCCATTCCTGTTGTATTTAATTTACATCTGAACACAGAGTATCTCTCTTTTTCCTATACTTCAAATGTAGCGAAATCTTTAGGATGATCTTTGACTTCACTGCACTTTGTTGCATTTTCCGATAAATTGCAGCCTTCAGAAGTCTATATCTCCCTGCTCCGTAAATAATCCTCATGGGTCCCCTCATCTAGCAATTATTTGCTAAACATGACTGCCCAGTTCGTCTGTGATCCGTTTGACCTGGTTGTTTCCAGCGCATCCATGATGCTTTCAAAGTTCCGACGGTGATGAACCACAGGCTGGTCCTTAGTGAACCCTGGTTCTTAGATTAGCTACACGATAAATATGAGGCTGTAACTTGAACCACATTGTTCTAAATCACCATTTCTCTGCGGAGATCCCCTATGAGGTTTTTATGTACAAGGTGGCTTTTACTTTTTCCGAACGTACTAGCTTTAGGTATATACATATCACGTTCAGATGTCTTTTTATGGTATGACGTGGCCTTGTTTTTGTTGAATGAGCCCTAAACTCAACAACACAAATTAATACCACTCAACGTGTGGACCGTATGCCTGGTAGGTATATTTCACTTGTAGGCCATAAAACCCACGCACTCTTTTCCTCGTATGCTCATGATTTTCCACTCCAAAAGACTTCAACCATGAGGGTGTAATGGTTACGATTACCTTATCTAATGACTAGGCCACATATTTGGGGACAGTCCGCCTGCACAGTTAACCTGGAGGCTCTTTTCGCCCAACCATGTGAAGGGTGGAAGAGAGTCAGAGGCGGTCAAACAATGACTTGGGAGCGAAGTATGAAAGCCATTACCAGCAAACTCAGCTGCGCTGGTCACTGCCGTCTTCCTGGATGGGGACCCCGAGACGGGCCACATCAATGGCTAGAGACATTATCAGACATGGCCCAGTCGCCCCCCCCCCCCCAAATGGCGCTCATGCATCAAAGCTATTGCCTTCAATGCGTGGCTTCTTATCCACCCACCCCCCGCTTGACAACCCACTGACAGTGCTGGATTTACGCACCAATTTACCAGCTCGTGGATGCAATGCGCAGCTACCCACCCACCCTCCAATCATCGGTGAACGAAACTGCGGCAGCTACAACCACTGTACGACGAGTACGCGGTTCTTACAGCTGACAATAATGATGATGATGAATGATTCCGTTTCATCTCTTTGCCTGCATCGTCCAGACCAACAGTGACCCACATAGCTTGCTAGGTTTCATAAATGGCCCCTCCGTGGAGTCAAAATAATGGTTCATGAAACAAAGTGTCTCCTAAGAATCAACTTAAGGATCATGAGCGCCAAATCAGCAAGAGCAATGAGTGAACATTTCAGGAGGCACTTTATCCAACCCAATTGATCTTTGTTGAATTGTTTTGGTCAATACATGTAAGCAGTTATAAACATTACTGTTTACTGACAATAATGCAAAGACTGGGAATCAAATCGAACACACAGTATAGTATAGTATAGTATAGTATATTATAGTATAGTATAGTATAGTATAGTATAGTATAGTATAGTATAGTATAGTATAGTATAGTATAGTATAGTATAGTATAGTATAGTATAGTATAGTACGATGTAGCATAACACAACACAGTTTGGCATGCCGCACTAGCTGTACTGGTAGTAGTGTAGTATACTTTGGGATTCACCTCATCAGACAAGAACTGTCCTTGGCATGATTTTGAATGAGACGTTTCTCTCTTTTCTCCCATGTTCTCCTGTTACTCTTTCGCATTCATCGCTTGCGTTCACTTTTTATGTTTGTGACCATGCTCTTCAAAAATAGATGATAATAGTAGTTATAGTATGGCTTAGTATAGTATAGTTTAGTATAGCATAGTTTAGTATAGTATAGTATGGCATAGTACAGTATGTTACACTATAACATAAAGTGGGATAGTGGGGTAGAATGTAGTAGATAGTACAGC
>NW_008751830.1:623465-644410 GCF_000715545.1 Opisthorchis viverrini | reverse complement strand
ACGATGTAGCATAACACCTCATAGTTTGGCATGCCGCACTAGCTGTACTGGTAGTAGTGTAGTATACTTTGGGATTCACCTCATCAGACAAGAACTGTCCTTGGCATGATTTTGAATGAGACGTTTCTCTCTTTTCTCCCATGTTCTCCTGTTACTCTTTCGCATTCATCGCTTGCGTTCACTTTTTATGTTTGTGACCATGCTCTTCAAAAATAGATGATAATAGTAGTTATAGTATGGCTTAGTATAGTATAGTTTAGTATAGCATAGTTTAGTATAGTATAGTATGGCATAGTACAGTATGTTACACTATAACATAAAGTGGGATAGTGGGGTAGAATGTAGTAGATAGTACAGCACGGAATAAAGTTAGTTGAAATCCATGGAATCATTCCAACGACAGAAAAACTATCGAATGGGTGTGATGTCAAATGATCAGCTAAAACTAATAACCTCTAACATAAAATTCAAAACCTCATATATATATATATATATATAACGCAAGTGTAAAGAAAACCTGTTGATGCTTAGTTAACGACATCTGCAAATGAACTTAATTTAATTTGCATGCAGCATCGAGTGATTCATTGAAGCCTAAAATGGTTGGTGTGAAGAGTAGTTCGTTCGGATGGAATAAAAAGATATTCTTTCGATCATTTTGCAGCCGATTACATTGTGATCCGCGAAAGTGTGTGAGGAAGCATCCATGATTTCAGTCGAGTCATCGTACCGCGTGCAACCAACTTCGAGCAGTGGGCGAAGTGGTCTGAATAAATGAAACTTCTCTTTGCGCAAATCGTCGAGCAACTGTTCAGCAGTGCACAACGTGACTGTATGGAAAACGACTCATGGAAAAATGTTGACAACATAAATGTCGAAAACACCACGTGTCCTTAAATTCATCACATGCCAGTCAGTGGAACCGGGTGTACTTCATTTTTTAATGTGACCTTCAAAATTCGCACTTCTGTGTTCGACTGAAGAAAATCTAATATTCCGGCCTTGACACCCAAGCCGTTCAGTTTCGCTCCAACCATCGTGAACGAGGGCACGCGCTCACACACTTCCATCGGTGCAGTTCGGCTGTCCTCTCTGATCAGTGGACCAAAAAACCCGAGCCTGACGACAACCTTTTTCTTCAACACACAAATTAGGTTGGTCAAGGCCAGTTGCAACAAGTTCCATGCCTGAAGTGATCTGTTTGTTTTTTATAGCACGTTCACATCGAATGACCCTAATAAGGCTTAGATTCTCTAAACCATATCATGTGATCACCAAATCAGAGTCAGAACGCCGAGCAACCTGGTAATTTTTAAAATCAGCTAGGAAAATCGCATTTAGTTCAGTGAAGCAGTTTACGCAGCCACTCTTTTGATTGCCTACACACAGCCTCATTACCGTATGGACGGAGCCTTGGTGGTCAGCCTTGGTGGTCCTGTATTACGAAGACCTGTCATGAAAACGCCTACTTAAAGCAAATCATAAAACCGCTTCTTGGTTACTGTGAAAAATTTCCCTAAGGGAAGTTGTGTTGTGACATCAGTATTTATTATATTACAAGAATTAAACGGACAGATTGTTTTGTGCGAAATGGCCAAAACATAGGGTAGGCTGAATGGCCACAGAGTGACCCTCGATTTGCCACTCCTTTGTCAAGCAACGCTTTGTGGAATTCAGTGGAACACAAGAAGCCGAATTGTACTGTTTTCGAATCCGAAACCCATTTAAACTCGCTTCATTTTGTATACGGTTGACCAACTGATAAATTCTGAAGTTAAATCTTATGAAATCGAGTCAGTTTATCTGAATACTTCACAAAAAGTAAGGCACTTCACAAAACCGGCCTAAAAAGCCACCTTGTCCTTCCTCATGCACGTGATTGCCTCCAGTAACGATGAACGATCTCGTGTAGCTCACAATATACCTGGAACCGTTGTACCACACAAAGATTTGTATTCATTGCAAAAAAAACTATATGCCGCCATTGTACAGTGAACTAACTTCCCTTTTTCTATGCCCAGTTACACGTCCAAAACTTTTATGCAATACTGTCAGTTGAATGTCCAAGTGATAATTAAATCTGAAAACCTAACTCTGAACATCAACATTTGCACAGAAGTAGAGGGATTTTTACTCCAATCGCTGACAGTTGATGAGCAGAAATCTTCAGATAACAAAGCGATTCAAACATTCCGATCAGCTGCAGACAGCTGCAAGTGAATGGTATATATGCTCGATAATTTTCACAAATCATCAGGGTTTGGTATCGTTATTAGATTGAAATCAGTGCCCACTCTGAAGAAATCTTCAAGCGGCTCTGCTCATTGTTAATCTCAAAAATATCTTTGTTAGCAAGGTGCGTTCTGTTTCAGTATTTCGAACTGCACTGTGTTGATTAGAAAGCACTAACTGAACAGTAACAGACTATTGGACAGGAAAGCGAAACTCTCGTATACATCTTGTTTATACAAACTGTTTATCCGTCTTCTCTTGAGCACGTCTTCCTGAACCTTCTTGAATATTTATTGACCATCAGTCAAATTTAAACGAATACTACAAAGCAACTCCACAAATTCCGTAATAACTCCCACTTTCCAATAGACGCAAAGCAGAGTTATGGGAAAACATACTACTCGCACGCGTAATCAGTAGTACCCAAGTTACATTGGTAGCCATTGTGTGTCAACTTTTTTAAAGAGCATCAGAATACTCATTGTTGAAGCCAGCCACCCAAAAGCTGTACAAACCACTCAGATATTCAGCACTCAGCTCTTTGGGCCTTGTTGTTAGTAAGCCATTCAGCCAGTGCTCAAAAGTCTAGAGAAGATACTTTATGTAAAGATGTGCCTTTAGACGATACAGAAGGTCTATGGGGAACAGGTCCTAATTGATGAAAGACGCAGAAATTCATGGATAACCTTAAAATTCTCTGTCAAATGCTAGCAATCCATCCACATGACAGTCGTCGCTCTTATTGAAATTCGTGTGTGACACTATAGGATTTGGAAAATAATGGTCTTACAAATGGTATCCCATTCTGGCGTGGTTTTGAAAGGGACGCAACAGCATTCACTGTATTGCTTTAGGCAAGATTTTAAGCTCTTCGAGATGGCGCCTCTATTAAGGAAAGTATACTACAGTGAGCCCACTCCTGGGCCAGTGATAGTGACGGGTGTCAAAAACAAACAGATAACCCTCGAACTGTGTTGAAAATGACGCAGCGATTCATTAATTTAGAACCGAGCGGAGATTTCGAAAGTGCGAAACTGACAAGACTAAATGTCAGAATCCTCAAAATCGGTTATTTCACACTCATTCACAGTATGTGAGGAAATTAGTTTCCCCTTATTTGGATTGCCACTAAACCAGGTGTTGTCAGGAAACCTTCCTTTTCAGGTTACTTCGCTGTGTCGTAAGCTCTAGTATTTAGGACATCTAGGCTGATTATTTTCAGATTGGATGCCATGGGAAAACCAGTTTAGCATATTCAAAAGTGTCACGTCATACAATTAACAATCTTAGTTTTATTCCGTAGACTTTTGAAAAATGTGGGAGAGAAATATTTTCTCATAAAGGAATTGTCTGACTAGTCAGTGTCTTATTGATTGAGAACTGTTCGCGCATGGATGGTACGTTCTTTTGCCTTTTGTCAAGCACTCACAATTTTTTTACTCGCTGCTCCGGTTGACTTTTGGTATTGATGTCGGTTTTGTTGATGCTTTTACCGGGTGAAACAAATACTCTCTCCTGATAGGCTCTATCATCCTGATAACCTTGAGAATTTGCCAATCGCCATCCGCATCACAGGGTATGGCATGAATTGGGCTAGCCGATTACTGGTTTCGGGACATTCAAGCCTGCTTCTCCTGACCGCATTTTGCTGACCCACCGTCATCCGCAGCTCATCGGTAGGGAACGTCACACGTTAGCGGACACACTCGGCGTATTTAGATGCCTTCAGAACCTTAATGGAAAATCATACCCACACGAAATTCATGACCCATGCATTCTCCAAAGTCTGTTGACGTTGTTCGAGTGTAACTGACTATGAACAACTATGGAAGGAACACATCTTAGCAGCAGATGAGGATATCACATGCGAATTATCAAGCGGTGCACAACTTCGGACAAAATGTTGAGCTGTATTAGAATGAGTTAAAGACGTTTATCATATTTTGGGCTCCTTAGGCCAAAATTTTACTTCTCCTTTTTCGCAGAATCCTCATTAAAAAGCTCAAACTGGATTTTCTCCATATGGGACAGTTATCAGTACACCGATGAGGTCCCCTCCAATGGTAAGGAGATGTTGCCAAATTAGTTGATCAACTATCACTGGATAAAACCGAGCTACCAAAGTTCCAACACATTACCAACATGGGGCAGTGTTCAGAACCGAACAGTACTAAGATTGCCATTATAGGTTCCTGAACTTAGCCAGAGACCATGCGCAAGAAACACATGCATGATGTGAGCGAAAGTGTTAATCTCAGAAATTTGTCGCAGTTATATCGCTACTCGTCGTTTGTGTGCACCTTTGAAGATCACTTCGCTCTTAAGTAAATTCGTATTCTCCCTCCAAGGGTCACTGTAGCTGTTGAGACGGCTGAATGTGCAAATCGACTCCACACATGTGCTGAGGTTCCCGATACGGAACTTTGAGTGATGAGTAGGCTCGGCAATCCCGAATATCAAAAACAAGAAATTCTGCGGTACTGCTTACAAAAGTGTAGGCAGGTTTAAAAAACAAACCTCAATTGTCCACGGTCGTAGCAGCAACAAGTGCACTGACCGGCACAGTGCAGTGTCAACGTCCGCACACCAAACAACGGCCGGCAGAATGTTGGCTCAGTAGTGTGGGTTGTGGTCGCCCTTTCCGACGACAGTCTCATGCATGAGGAAACAAGTCAATTCAGGCTCAGCAAGCAGGACACGAGTGCGCATGGGTAAGTGGGTCAGCTGCGCACATTCACATACAGACACATGCTGATAGACAAGTGTCGGACGGGACCGCCTTCGCGGCAAGGTGAGTACAGATAAGGCGGGTACAGAGAGGCAAAACGACTAGAGTTCAAAACTTCATTGGCGGAGTAAGCAAATTAATGGGGGAATCATTATGAAGTCAGAAAAACAAAGAATACAATGACGCCCACTCAGTTAGGTAAGACATGAAGCTATCTGTTGAATTCACAAATTAGGGAACGTTCTAATGAGGTGGAATTCGCCACATATAACCACCAGCATTTACGGGGAATTCATTGTCAAGATATCCTTAGTTAGATTTTTTTAACTTGAAACCGACCTTAATCCACCGACCGGACATCAGCGCCTCGCCATACATTACGCTCGTTGAAATTCGACGGCAGAACTGCTACCACGACCTGCAACAGCGCTTTTAACAAAGCTACTATCTAAACGTTTGTTGTGTGAGAATCGGCCTGAGAGAAAGGCACAGCGAACGAGCATATTAGGTCATATCAACACCCCAGAGCGCTATGAAATTGCAAACTCTTTCCACTGGAACAAACAATATTGATTGCAGTCGACCTGTCGTACTTTCCTGCATCTCACACCTGGGCTCTGGACTCAATGATAATAGAAGGCTTGTTTTGCGAGCTAGACTGAAAATGAATGTCGAAGATTCTAGTACCGCCGAGTGCGCCTCGAGTTGCTCCGTCCAGTATGGTATTGCAACCTTTAACTATATGAATAAATGAATGATCGGTTAAACCTCTAGTGAAGTATTCAAATCCTGATTATTTTCAGCAAAGTTGTCTTTTAGTCCTAGGTGCTATCCGCGATTGCGTGAACGTGATGCGTGTCTCATGATATGTTCAGTTAAGTTTTTTTCAAAGACACTATCTTAGAAACTTCAGCTTAGCAACGTCATAAACGAGTCTCCCGCGAAATCAAATTTGTTTGCAAATGAGTGTATTTCGCCAAGTGTCTTATTATTTTCATCCTCAAACTAAAATAGACCCAAGCAGTGACAGTATGTTAAACATATATCTTCTGGCAACAGATTTTTGCACGCAAAGAATACAAACCAAGTCTTTACAACGAAATTTAATTTTTCTTGAATGTATAACCATCAGACTCAATTCGATCTAGTTATATTACTTTTCTATAGAGGAAGATTTTGGTAGCTCAGGTAGCGTAGATGGTCGTTGGTTTGTTCGCTGAGCTGGGCAGTTTGATTGCAAACGTTTCATCACCACTCGAGGTGACATCATCAGTGCGTTATTTGGGAGCGTAGTGGTGCGTAGCGGTGGGTTAGTGGTTGTGCGTTGAGCACGGAGTGCCAAGCTCAAAGGTCACGTGGGCATCGGCGAATGAGAACACAGGATAACGGAGCAACCAGTGGAACCGCCCGACCGAACAACTAATCACGATCAAAGGTCATCCCCTGCTAGCAGCACGTATATTAACACAAGCGTACCACCACTCAACGCGCAAGCACTATCCCACCGTTACACACCACTACGCTCCCCAATAACACACTGATGATGTCACCTCGATTGGTGATGAAACGCTTGCAATCAAATCGCCCAAATCAGCGAACAAGCCAACGACCATCTAGTTGTATTGCTTTTTGTAGGAAATGTCATACGTGACCAGTTACTCTCTTGGTTTGACGAATTCACCAGTCTCATAATCTACTCAGAAGCCTTTTGGAACTTTTCTGAGGTTTGCAGTCATATCTTTTTGCGCCAGCATCAGAAATAGGAAAACTCATTGTGAATACCGCTCGACTGAAAAAGCGTCCCAGTTCATTAAGAACAAGGACGAGTTCTGTTGCTCATCCAAGAATCTGACCCAATACGGAGAAACACCACCGTTGTAAAAGTCTGCCATTGGGGCACATGCACACATACATGGAGTATCCTTGGGCGCGAATCAGTTAGTACGGGATAATTGCTCAAAATTTTGTAACGGCTTCTCCCTGTTTGAGGCTTATCAGGTAGTCGTAATCCCGAAAGCTGAAACAATGAATCCCTGGGGTGAACAACAGTTTGGTCGAATGCTTAATTGTAACCTCGTATGCCTGATGATATTGCTGGTAACGGGCTGTCTTCAGATTTTCGGCGATCATCCTATGCTACTTAATTCGGGATGGAACTAGGCTTTACTGAATTTCTTCGCCTGTATGTTGCACATTATGCGGAGGGACATTCGTCTGCTATTGACCACGACCGAGTCTGTCAAGTATCCAGTGTCCACACATTTCATCATGCATATGGACTTAGAGCTATACCTTCACACATCTCGTTGGAACAATGTATTTCCCCAAATTCAGAACTCGAAGACAAGAGTGCCGGACGGCTCCAAAATCAGCGACTACCGCAAATGCAGACGAGTGTTTGGAAATGAAAATCTTCCAGATTTCGGACCAGCTCCCTGAAGACCATTTCACGTACTTCGGTAATTGTAGTTCCCTCAGTGGAAGTATGTCTGATTAATTCGGGACACAAATCTTAAAGACCCGAATCACCTTCGTACGTCTGTGTCACTTGTAGATTCAAAAGGGTGTATCACTGGGTTACGTGTACAGGGCTGTAGTGAGGGCCTTGTTACGATATGGTCACGAGATATGTCCTCTGCAGTCTTCCGTTTTTTTACCACTGATAGCCCAGGAGCGTCGATGGTGTCGGATGGCGTCACGAATTGGTAACCGGATAAGTAGAAAACGGGTATTTGGTTATGCGTCAGGTACTTCACTCGAGGAGACCATCCAATACCACCAACTATTGTAGCTTGGCCATGTGTTACGCACCCAGAAACATCGCCTACCGGAACGAGTGTTGCTTACCGTGCCTCCAGAATGGCACACACCTCGAGGTGAACAACGTACGACTTGGCAGATGGGTGTAAAAGATATTGCCAAGATTACTGCGTTCCATCTCCCACGATGAGATTCCCCGTGACCTCCTCCCTGGACTGGTCTAAAGACATCGCAAGAAATTCCAGGTTATCGGTTTCAGTGGCGTTCGTGTTGTCAGTTTCCAGATTATCTGACTGAGTTCTTGCAGGCGTAGTCACCTCATGGTCTCCAGAATGCCACACACCTCGAGGTGAACAACGTACGACTTGGCAGATGGGTGTAAAAGATATTGCCAAGATTACTGCGTTCCATCTCCCACGATGAGATTCCCCGTGACCTCCTCCCTGGACTGGTCTAAAGACATCGCAAGAAATTCCAGGTTATCGGTTTCAGTGGCGTTCGTGTTGTCAGTTTCCAGATTATCTGACTGAGTTCCTGCAGGCGTAGTCACCTCATAGTACTAAAGATAGGTCAGCATCAAGTTCACACCTCATTCACTCTTTTCTCTTCACTTCACTCTAGGCTCTTAAATATAATAAGATGTACGTTTTAGTTACACAGCAGTGGAGCGTCAATGTCAACACTGATATTGCTGTCCCCAATGATGATGATGATGATGGTGGAGATGATGATGATGATGATGATGATGATGATGATGATGATGATGATGTGGTCATCCAGTTGGCCTATAACTATATGCTCAAGTTTCAATAGACAGTGATAGCTGGACCAAGACACAACCAGGTTCGTGTGAATTGCTTATCAGCTGGAGTTCACATGCAATCCTGATAGGAGTATATGTGTCATCTGGATAAAGCCGTGTCTCTTGTGTGCGAGGTAACTATTACAAAGGACCGATCAGCTCTCGAGTTTTTCAGTGACAACTAGATAGTCTTCAGTTTGAAGACTTTATTTTAGACAACGGTCACGTCTGTCTAACTCTTTATTTAAAACAACTAAATGTATGCTTCCCTTGTGAGTTGAAATAAACACGAGACGCCACGTGAAGCGAAATCATCGATTTCACGCCACAAGTCACCTACCTAGTGAAGCAAGTGCCATGCAAACCTAGTCCTAATTAATTACTACTGATTATTACTGATGAAGGCAAACGTGATGGCCGTATAATTGTCTTCCACTACCAATTTCACCTGAAAACTAATCTGTTCTGATATGTAATGCACTACTCATACGGTTGCTGAAAACTCCTCGACAGTCCACGACCGGTTTCGCCCTTCTTGGGGCTCATCGGGTAGGCGCACTCCCCAAGTTTCCGTCAACATATGTTCTGCTTGAAACCGAATTGCACGAAATTAGCGAATATACACTCACTTGCAAACTAATTTGGTTTTTCGAGAGATTCACTTGGAACCCAGCTGAATCTCTCCGTTTTTATGTTTCCAGGACAGTTTCCAGCACATTCAGTTGCCTGGAAACATCAAAACCGAGGGACTCAGCTGGGTTCCAGGTGAGTCTCTCGAAAAACCAAATTAGTTTGCAAATGAGTGTATATTCGATGTTTTGATATGCTTTTCATCGGCTATACAAGCCTCAGAATCGGTCTCTCCCAACAGCTGTTCTCTCATGAAGGTTCTTTTTCCAAATTTGTTGGCCTTGCTTGCCAATATGGACTTGAAGGAGTGTTCACTCCTATTTTCCCTGTCATTGACCTAAATTGTACTTTCACCCCTTTTTCTACGGGGCCTTGAACTGTGTTGTGATCCAAAAACCAGATAACAACAGCTCCGACAGAGGAATCGGTAAAAGTGCACAGAGGAATTAAAGTTGAGGTTGCGAAAAACCTTGAACTATGTAGTTAAATGTGAAAAGAAATGTTCCAAAGTACATTGGTGCAGTGATGGAAAATGACCTCACATAAAATAGAAGTCAGGTGACTTTCGGGATCGCCCAAACAACAGGGTGATGTGGGTGGGGAAGTCTGGATAAGTGTCCGATTACCATTAATGAATAAATAGAAAGAAGTTATTGTCATCAAGCGTCTCAAAACCTTCATGTATGTGTTTCCATCCTTTCACTCACCACTGCCCAGCCAAACTTGAATCAAAGCTTTTATGAAGTTCATCGAAGAAACACCAAGTCAAACGCTCGGTTGGCACGAATATATTGGTAAGAGAATGCTGCTGAGTTTCGAGATAAACAAACAAGTTCTTGTAATAAGAGGATGGCTAGGCATTTGGTCATTTCAATTTGGAGACGAGTTCCAACAGAAGAAGTATCCAGTATCAACATTAGATCAGTTTTCAGAGATTTAAACATTTTTCTGTTTTTCTTCTATTTCCTTTGAAGAATAACGTGCGACTGACGCATCACTGCACCGTTCGCTAGGGTCTACCGGTGTTGAATTTTAGGGAACGGGGAGCGCGATTCGAAACACCGCAACTGACGACCGGGACGGCGAAACTCAACATCCTAGTGTGATCCTAATCAAGCACCTAGAAATTGTGAAGTATGAAAACCGATCTTGGATCTCCCAGTCCTCTCAGTCAACTTAGTCTGACATTAACGAACTCACACACACGAACTAGAATGTTTTGAACCTAGAAAAACAAGGTCCAAAATCGACGAAACTGGATTCTGACCGATCACCTGTTAAACTTAGTTATGCTTACTGACCGACAAGAAAATTTAACCGACATTCAACAGCTATTCAGTCTGTAGGTTGGAGCAGATCTGGTTGCTTCTTTCTCCATTTGCCTTAAAGCTCGATCAGCCTGGTATTTAACCAAGTGGTCTGAGGGAGCCTCAGTATCTGAAGTGAAGCAATGTTCTGCAATGAAACCACCGATTGTTCAGCAAACCCTTCTAAAATGTTATAATGTCTTGCCTACAATAATCTCCTTCGTCTAAGCCACAAAATTCCGAGGTAGCTTGTAAGCATGCCAGCGAACTTTGACAAAGAAAGGCATAATCTCTGTGCATACTAAATTCACATGTTCCACTGAGAATTTAACCTCTCCATCGTCAACTCGCAACAAGTCACATGACCGTGTGCAAGGTCCACACGCACGCCCTGGATGCATGACGCGGATGTCTCGGCTAATCAGCCTCTAAACCATGTCCTCAAAAAAGAACAATGAGGAAGTTAGCGTATGCTAATGCGCCTTCAACTGACAGGTGTGTTTTTGGGAAGTTGGATGTGAGGAGCAAAGGTTAGTTGAAAGCTACGAAGTGCATATCAACTTGATAGCTCAAGCAACGAAGCTGGCCAACTCCGGTTGTTTGAGTCACTAACTGATTCAACGGTTGAATAAGTTACGAAGAGAGTGTGTGTGTGTGGCTAGTCCGGAAGAAGCAATCAGCTACGCGTTTCAACCTGATTGGGGTTCATCAGACGGATGTAGCCAGATCTTCCAGTGTCCTATTGGTCGACATTTTTTCGACTGTGTTAGTTTACAAACTAACACAAAGCTGAACGACTCTGCATTGGTATGAGTAGATTTCAGTCTGCAAGTCAGGGCAATCTTTCCGAAAAAATTGAGGAATATGCGCAGCTGCCGACTTACCCTCGATTCAACGGTGAATAAGTTACGAAGAGAGTGTGTGTGTGTGGCTAGTCCGGAAGAAGCAATCAGCTACGCGTTTCAACCTGATTGGGGTTCATCAGACGGATGTAGCCAGATCTTCCAGTGTCCTATTTGTCGACATTTTTTCGACTGTGTTAGTTTACAAACTAACACAAAGCTGAACGACTCTGCATTGGTATGAGTAGATTTCAGTCTGCAAGTCAGGGCAATCTTTCCGAAAAAATTGAGGAATATGCGCAGCTGCCGACTTACCCTCGTTCCTTAAATTGTTGCAAAGTATGCGATTCTGATCTATTCCCGACAACCGACTTCATGAGTGGAATCGGAAACTGTTAAGTCAGAATAGGTTCATGTACAAACATCAAATGAGTGCTTTTCAATTACTAGATACCTTAATAGGTAGCGTTATTCTAAAATTCATTCTGGAGTTTTTCGAAGGTATTCCTCACGGCGGAAATTATAACTCATTAACATTTAAACGGGATCCTCACTCTGAGCGTTATTCATTTAAGTGTGCGGTGCAAAGACCGACCCAGTATTCGGTTAAACCGGTAATCAAAATATCAGTTAGTCGTCATTTGTAAACACAACAATGAGTTACCCTACGAGATGGCGGTTGCTTTGTTCACCATGCTTGTCAATTAATCTTCTAACTTTTAGTAGGTCAATCGCTTGTTGTTCAAGATGAGAAAACCATGTTCGCGAAAGATCGAGTCTCATCTGGAAAGTATAGCAACAAAACAGAAGTCTACAGAACACAACCACATACGCCGTCACTATACTACTGATATAAAGACGAAACCTTATCTATGAGGAGGTGCGGGAGCTTGGTTGGTGAGTTTGATGTTTCCACGCGTCTGTTTCTGGCTGTGGAAGAAGCCACCTATCCGAATGACGATCGCTTCAGCTTTTCTGAACTTACGTTGACGAGTAGAGAGGTGCACCTTGGGACGACAGCTGACGTGTCGTTAGACCCATGTAGTATGCAGAATATTCGCAACCAATTGTATATATAACCACGGTGAATTCGTCGATCGACAATTTATCCTTGGGGTTCGTATTGAGTAGTCGGGCACTGCTGAAGTGTTAACTCGTCGGTGCTGCATTGTGCGTTCATCTTGGGCAGACCGTCAGACAACGGACCACCTTATCCGTGTTCATATGGAAAGTAACTATCAGCGGGCTTTTCTGTGCCTGTTGGAATTCCTACTTTTACTGGTGTATTTTGTCTCGAGTGCCCCTGTCCGAACTGCACCGAATAACCATTTTCTACCAGAATTCCGCGGATGACTTGGTGCTCAGCATACATTTTGCCAGTTGTGCGAGTTCTACGGGTTCAGTGGATCGAACATCTGGTGAGGCCCTTTATCGCTTTCCGCAAAGCCGAACATTCCGGACAGCTCTAGACTTCAGTCAGTACAACATCGACAAAAGGACTATTGCCTGTGCACTCCTGCACTCCAGTTAAGCGCAGCATAGTGTAAGCAGTGTTCACAAATGTTTGTGGTTTGGGGTTCGCAGACCGGGATCCAGGGGTAATAAAAATATCACTGACACACCGTTTGTAGACTGGTTTTACATTCAGTTGTCTGCGAAGGTTCTGCAAACTAAATGGACCGAACAACGCGGCAGTTGTCCCACAGATTCAAGGAGCACCTCCCGATTCGTCAATGGAAGTTCGAAACAGCTGAAGTGATCGACTTTCGGACATGGGACTCTCCTTATTGCCAGAAAGAGAAGCGTGAAAACTCTGGCTCACCAACCGAAATTCTCCACGTCTGCAAGTTCTGAAGACAACACTGAGAACCTTAACATTCAACCGTGCCAGAGAGGCCGGCAGCTAGAGACCCTTACCGCAACAGATCGTATCACAAGGCACTATGAGGCGAACCTTGTGCTGTCCACTGTGATAAGAGTGTAGGAACCGGGGGCACTTTCCCTAGATGGTCAGCATCCTGATATCACTGAAAAGAGCAATGCTATCTTCCACTAGGGCGGACGAGTTAGGAAAGGTCGGCACTAATAGCTAAACATAATGATGTTCCAATGCTTCAATCTGTAGGCCAGTGTGCCTTTCGGTCAGTCGAGGTGCTTCTAACGACTGGACTCCGGTTGTTCCTGGAAAAACATCTTAGCGGTGACAAATAGACATTGATACACTACTTCTTGACTCTTCGGTTCAGATCTAGGCATCGCTCCCTTGAGTTTGAAAGCCCGAGTATGTAACCCGAAATAAAATCCTGCTTCTATACCGTGTGACCAAAAAGTGTCACTTCCACGTAGGTAACGCTGCATAAGGATGCTTGTCATGTGAGTTAATTTATGAAATTCGAGTAATCCGTTGGATAGGGACGGAAGCGGCAGAATTGAAATGATAACTGCTGTTGATGCAAAATTACCCAAACGTTATGGATACATAATCTTATGTCCCCAGCGAAACTCTGATTTTTTACTAAGGGGGCTTCGAGAGGCCGGTTCTGTTTATAATAACTACTGCGGTAAAATACGACGCGAACATGGTGCCGAATTTGTAGCTACAGATCACATGAGTCAAAAAATAATAGATGAAACTGACTGAGACAACTCGGGGTTGATGACCACTGTCGAGGGCAGAAATTTTCACGTTTAAAACACCGATGTAGATAAAGAAAAGAATAACATTTGTGGTCGACCGTTAGACCTGGTCGGATTTGTACTTCCAAGCGGAAAATTTCCTCCTGTTGAATGATTTCAGTGCTCAGATAGGTAAGAATTCGGAAAACTGGAAGAAAGTAGTGAGAATCTGTGAAATCGGATCACCAGGCGACAGCAACGAACAGTTGATGAAGACGCATGCAGCAATGGAAATCTGAATAACAAATAGACATTTCAATCTGAGGGGCCTGGTGGACTGGTATGGATGCTTTATCAACTATATCAACTATATCAACTATATATCAACTATATGGATGAACGTGCGGCTCAGCGCAAACCGCATGTGGTTCTTCACACTATGCACTGGAGTTCACCGGCGTATTTCGACCGGAGACCGTTGCTGGCCGTCATAGATGGCTGTTGTTCTGTCCTCTGTCAAACTCATGGAACGGACAAACGGTCATCTGGGTGCCATGTTTGTTTGGGAAGTCCACAGTTGTAAAGGGGAATGAAGGATAACAACTCACAGAAAAGAGTGAATGCTACCAATAGCCCACGATAGCTTGACAACTTGCGTTGTAACGCGGTCACATTGTCATTGCTTCCAAACTTAGACCAATGGGAATTTGTTTGGCAGTTTGACTAAATCCTGTGTACGCAAACCATCGTTCACCAAATGCATCCAATCTTAACATTATTCCTCAGGAGACCCATGAATAATGACGAGATATTAACATTTCTTTCACCTCTGTCAGTCATCCATACATTTATAGGCTTACTAAATGTCAACTACACTGAGAAAATCGTGAGCAAATTCAGAGAAAAGGTTGAGTCGGAGGTTTGTAGCAAGAGCACAGCATTCGGAGTGCTTGACCGAGTGTCAGAACAGCGAATGATGGCCTGGAATCAACGGAATGATGTTAGGCGACTGATGACACCAGATTTCGAACTGAAGATTCAGTGAATTGAACTCAAGATGAACTCAAGGTTGACCAACAGCAGATTTGTTAAGCTGAAAGTTTGGTGAACAGACATCTCTGAATTGTACGTTCGAATACTACATACTATCAATCCATTTTTTATTTTCTCATTCCCGGTCACCAACCAGTTGATCTTTTATTTTGGGGTTGCAAACACTCTAGCTTAAATAGTAGAAGGGTATGTTGTTGAGTGAGCTGAAAACAAGATATCCTCAACTCAACGACCCAAGGGCAGCTAAAACAGATGTTTCAAAACCTGCAATTTCACAGACATGAGAATCCAGTTAAAAGGAGACTCATTCATTGTCCTCAACAAAAATACACTCTCGGGTCTTTTGACAGCTGTGGCACAGACCTGTAGTTTGGTCAGTGACCACAGCATTGGAGAATCCACCGGGTGACTGCAGCCCCTAACAAGATCCAGAGCAATTTCACTATGCTGGTCGAATTTAACAAAGGATGTAAAATCAGCGTCTATCTTTCTCGCCTCGGAGTTCTACCTCACACTACCAAAGTGCACGAACTAGTCGACCAACAACTCTTTTATTTGAATTGCTCCCCATTCCTTCGCGTATCCTGAAAGTACCGCCTTATCCAAGCTGTTAATTTGCCCGTCACATTTTTCTCGTCACCCTTTACGGTGTTATTCTGATCTAGCTTCTGTGATATCCTGAAGTAAAAACTACTGGACTACATTCCGGGACATGGTCCGGAGAAATAGTAAACCTGCAACCCTGGCAACCTGTTCTATGGACGACGCATCCATGTCAGGACAAACGATTTTTTATCGACCACAGCGACAACATTGCAACGGCCGGACAACAGCTGACTCATTCTCGAGTGCAGACGAACTAGTCGGGACGAAACCGCAAATCTGATTGGACGGAATGTCCAACGTTTGGGATAGAGAAAGCCGTTTCGTGTGGTGAGAGAACGCACGCAAACACAAAGCTGGAATCCAGTCTGAGGTCGTTGTCCGTAGCATGTGCCATCAAAGAACACGGTTTTGAATTCCATAGTGGTGGACGAGTGTTTGTTTTCCCACTTTTGTGGGCCACCCGTGGTTTATCGAAATTGTCAGGGTCATTTTTACCTAAGAAGATAAGCAGATAAGTAATCGGTTGAAGGAGCTTTGGAAGCCTCATGCCAATACATATGTGGTCCATTGCACCAACTTGTTTTGCGTCTGCAATAGAAAGCCCTGCAACTTGAGAGTAAACAAACCTTCCACAAGGTTTCTCAACCAGCGTTGGCGCAGCACATTCTCCTAGCTGAGAGTTACCACCGAAGAAACTACCTCAGCTCACCATGTTATTCGAAACTCATGGTTCCTACAATATTCACTTACTCGCCTCCTCCCTTAGATCTTCAGTCAGAGGAACATAATCCCCTTAGGTTTATGCGGGTATTGGAACGAAAACAATCATCTTCCCATTCAATGAATCTCTATTTTATGATATTATTCAATCGAAATTGCTGCACAAAAGTCGTTTGATGATCCTAATGAGTCGACGTTTCTACATGGTAAGGCAATGTTGGTTGTCTGGATGGTGTGCACATGACAGCTAGAGTCGGCATTGTGATAAAGTGAGTGCAAATATCTCCACTACAAAACACGTATGCATCCCCCGCACAGCACCCTTCTGTCCAACCTCCCACTATCACTGCCATTAACCCAGGGAAAAAAAACGTGAATCCCACAATCATTAGTAGGTCATCACTAACGCCCAGCTTTGCAGTGAATGTCGAATAGGTCTGACACTTTTGTTATGACAAACTACGGTTTATTTCAAGGTAAGATATTCGCGAACGATGTGGATATGGTCAAAAATTCAACAGAAGTCTTCGCACAAGATTGTGACCAATCAACACTGCCAGATCGCCCAAGCCTTGACAGGGGAAGTCGAAAGACTGTGACCACCACCGGGTTTATAAATAAACACAGGACTCCTGAACCTGTATGTAGTAGAGTCGTGTAATGAACCTTGGTTTGCCAGTCCCAAAACTTTAGTTGGGAAACCTCAGGTTGTCTTCATCCTTGATGATCACTGGCCGCATCTGAATGTGGGAATGATCCAAAGTCAATTTTCCCCCAATGAACCCCAGATTGTTTGAGTTTTGCTGAAGAACGATGGATATCCATCTTTCTTCACTGGACAAATCATAGTATGTGAAGGTCTCAAAAGTGTACGTTTCTTGTACCTTGGGAGATAACGATTAAGAAGCAGTCTTGTACAAATCCACGAAATATTCCGTGTTCTAGTGGAGGTTAACAACTGAACAAGAGAGTAATAGGTCACAAATAAGTATACAAAATACCTTTCTTTCTGGTGACTGTTGGGGCAAAAACGGTAGAACTCAGTGAATGACTCTTCATCACCATATCCTTACACCGAAGGGAGAGTGTGTCGGCGACAATAGCCCACCACCTCATTATACCAAAATATCAGTTGTCCATGCGCCACTCAGCTATCTGAGTTACCTAGATTGGCAGATTATCAAGTTGGTGCGGGGTTGCTTCACCTCTTTTTCGACTTTTTAACTCCGATTGTTCCCTACTGAAAAATTAGTGGACCAGGGATGGAACCTGAAGCATTCTTACCGTGGGCGACAGAGTAAGGCGGAACACTGGCCTTTTGTTATTGTATAGTCTAGCAGTCAAATATTTAAAGGACTGCAAGCAATGCTATCACGTCCCGTTTAGGAGTGTAAATCTTACAACCGAGCTTCACGAATAGAACCAAGGTCGCGCTCCGCCATTTTAGTCAACCGGATCACGTGCTGAATCTCTTGAGCCCACCAAAATTTCGAAAGGTCCTCATGGGCGAACATCGCCCTGGCTAAAGGGTCCGATTTCATGCATCTAACCAATGCGCGACGACTACCGTAGGTAACGTGTATTTTGTACTTTGCCAGGTGCCTGGAGTAGTATGGTGATAAAGCAGAGACTGAACTGCTGACCAGCAATCTAGAGGAACATTCAACTAGGCCGTGTTGTTCGTACGAGTGGTGTCTCACACAAACACGTGCTTAAATCGAGAATCAGCTAAGCCCTGGAAAGTGCTGGCTGTTTTAGTCACAAACGATAGTAGTGCTCATCTGACCTTCAAAAGAATACATTTTTCGTCAACCAAAACAACCTTTCACGGTTGCACTCAGCTGACACACACAGCTGACCAGTGGTTTGAGACCTAGAGTCCCACATGAGTGCACATATTGAAAGCATCGAGAGAGGAAGCCTACGTTCAGCTCATGTACTCGACCGTTATGCTAAACATCCCACCCTGATTACACAAGTTACGGAGGCCAAGCCATGAAATCATATTCCAGTCCCCCGAGCAGGATAGTGTTACACCCAATGATGATGATGAGAGCCGAATGAGTTTTGATTTGTTCGCATGACACGATTTGGATTTTCAACCGATCTTTTAAACAGCCGCAACAGGTTACTTGTGTTGATCCGGTCAGGGGGCGAGATGGCCCAAGTGGTTAGAGCGCAATTTACTGACCGGAAGGTCCGTGGTTCGAATCCGACCTCCGCCACTCGACTACTCCCCTGTCTAGGCTTGGGCAACCTGGCAGTATCCCAGCCCTCGTGCTTCCTTCGGGTGGTATGGCAGCTAGGCACCGGAAGGGTGCTACAGCTGAACGCTTCCTTCCTGATCCGGTCAGTATGCACGAACTGGCACTGGCAATGACTGTTGATTCCTTTCTTCTATTTTTATATTGTATAACACGATTCCCCCTTTTTGTTATTTTGGTTTGCGCCTATACCACTCTTATTGTTTTTGGCCTGAGCATGAACCGTTCTTTGACCTTGTCATCGGACGTGTTGTTTAAGTCAACAGGTGGTTTCGCTGTCTTGTAAACACATGGCATTGAGTCACCGTGGACTTTGAGATCCGTTTGGAATTAGCAGTTCCTAAACCGGTGTGTAGAAGCCGGCATTGTCCTACGATTTGAGGTTTGTAAAGTTTTATCATCTTATTATTGTATTTATAGTACGGCATTTGTAGGTAAACCTCCATGTGAAAGATTTGGCTTTTAGGGTTTTGCGCGTAACTCGACGTGGTTCAACAGATTGCTGGAACCAATTTATAATGGCTACACTCTGTTTTCAGCTTGCCTGTAGTTGTATCTGGGTAGTTGTGGATGTGACTCTTTCGATGGCAGTCAGAAAGCATCTCATGTTGTGAGTTATTGTTCATGATGCATTTCTGGGGCGCCGTTTCACTATTTGGGACTTCATAGGAAAAGTTTTTTGGTTGGCCAGAAATCGTTTCCTTCGCAGAGGAAATATTGTACTTGTTTCCTCTCTTTTACGAAGCACAACCCCTCCGTAAAGCAAGTAGGAACGGTAATACAATTGCCTCTTCGTGCTGGGGAAACTAATAGGAAAACTACGTGTCGTCCATCGTGAACGCCCTTTACTTTCAGTTATCCCCTCCGCTCCTAACTTTCCGACCACTCAGTCAAATAATCACATATATTGAACACAAAATGGGAACGATCTACAGCTCAGCACTCAACGACAAGCACCTAACGGGCCTGTCCCGGAAAAACGCTACTTGTACATCCTCCACAATATCACCAGAAACCGAGTCTACGTGGAGTGTTACCTACGGCGAAATAATACTGCAATACCCGGAATAATGGCTCGGTGAAACCTACAGATAGTCTCCTACAGTTCAGCTGGCTGAAGAACAAGTGAGAGCCGTTGGTGACGTCACCGAACCCTACTTCACACCCTGTGTTATGTAAATAAATGGTCCATTCAACATGTGCCCGTTGAAATAACGCACGAATGCGTTGAGGGAAGATGAAAGAAGCAGTGTCAAATCTGTCTGCACATCACTCAACCAGGCAACCAATAATAGTAATGATAATAAGAGTCCAGATTTATCATCATTCCTGTGCACAGCTGCCATGCAAAATCAATCAATTTATCAACCCTAAATCGTGTACCATAGGAGGGTTGGTTCCAGCTGCTTGTGTGGGACACAGCCGAGCCTTGGGGGCAATGGGATATTTGGTTAGTTCGGGAACATTGAAAGCGAGTGGACTATTTCTGTCAGTCATTAACCATTGATGAGTTGAGTCCAAGAATCCCCATCCAGCAAGACAGCATTTGTTGACCTAAGTTTACTGGTTACTATTTTCGTACTTCGTAGAGAGGTTATACGCTGTCCACCTCTCGGTCGCTTCCACTCAGCACAGGGTTGGGAAAAGAGTTCTGTGAGGTGGACGATCTTCTGGTATGCAAGGTACATGCCCTAACCAGCGTAAATTATGAAGCGAGAGTTCTTTCTTCCTAAGACCATCTGGCGTGCCTCCGCACCGCTAATTTAATGTTCTCACCAGACCTGACTGAGGCTCCGGGGACACCGATGGTCAAGCACTGACATCTTTGGTATGTCCAACGTATGCAGAAGCCACGTCTCCGATCCATAAATCAGTATGGATCGCACTAGCAGTGTAAACTCTGTCCTTGACAGACAAACTGACATCACATCGGAGCCATAGGTGTCGGAAGTTGGCAAAAGCTGCCTGGCAATCTCATCTCCAGCAAGTCCACCAGAACTTACACAACTGCTCAGGGAAACAAATTTATCTGCCACCTTGAGCGGCTCACCTGCAAGCATGAGATTTGGGTTTGATCCAAACCAGTCTTGTAGCAGCACTTTACACTTTGCAGGCATGAGCGCAAAGCGTAAGATTTGCGTGCGACAAAGTTTCCATGCTACCCGAAGGGCACATAACAGCTGAGATACTGCCACGCTATCCAAGATAATAACAGTCGAGATGCCCGGAGTTGAATTCAAACCACAGACCTTTCAGTCTATAAGTTCGCGCACATCTTCATCATGGGAATTAATTATAGCGTACATGAATGTTCCCTGCCAAACACAGTCTACATCTTATGGTGAAATTACAGGCTCCACTCATCTCACGGGGGGGGGGGGGATG
>NW_008751830.1:600211-623180 GCF_000715545.1 Opisthorchis viverrini | reverse complement strand
CCAATCCACTGACCGGAAGGTCCGTGGTTCGAACCCGACCTCTGCCTCCCGACTTCCCCTGTCTAGGCTTCAGCAACTAGGCAGTATCCCAGCCCTCGTGCTTCCTTCTGGTAGCATGAAAGCTCCATCTCACGCATGCAGTCAACCGATGTCCTCTGGCTAATTGCTAACGTTAGAAGGCATCACAAGCATCAAATGAGGAACTGAAGCAGAGGTTACGCTCCGCTTGTACACCTACTCAGACAGTTTCTCAGCAGACAATCACGTTCTCCAAGTAAACACGTTACAAAACCCAGAAAATGAAAAACCCCTTAGGTAAACAGACAATGCTACACACCACATTTATTCACCCAACCGACCAGACTGGACGCTATCTCTCCCCAAACACAGTTTGAATCACCAATTGGTTTTGTACCATCTCCAGTGCAGTAGAATTCGATGGGGTTAGAAAGTTCCAAGAACAGCTCCTTTCGTTCTTCACTAGATTCACCAAAGACATCGAGGAAGAACTCAAATCAGGTGTGAAGAAGAGCAAGCAAGTATAGTTATTCAAAGTGCTGCAAATCGAAATCATTGCGAACGATTCCTGTACTAAACGGACAGTTATGGTTCAAAACACAGAGCAATGGGTGCTGTTCAAGTATGCTGTTGTGTATGATAAATGCGCGTGAGCATGTACATTGAAGTTAAAGTTGGATATGAAAAAGTGGCCGCTATATGTAGAAATTAAAGATTAGCAAAGAGTACTGGTAGTAATGATAATAACAATAATAGTACTCATGTCGGAACAATAGCAGTAGTAATAACAAGAATAAAAATAATAGCAATAAACAACGAAGAAAAATAATCACATTCGCAAGTAAGGAGAAATATGACGACAAGTCTGTGGGAATCTGTGAGCAGTGCTAATTCATCGTCAAAACAGAACGCTGTACAAAGAGGTCCCTGAAAATAAAGAACAAAAGACTAGCAGCACAGAAATGGCGAAATCTTCGCTCCTGTGACAGTGAAGGGTCTAGCGGAAGTTGGAGCACCAGATCAACAGCGCCCACCTGGGGATCTTGACGAAGGAGGGAACCAGACAAGCTAAGCGGGTCCAGCCAGCCATAAGTAGAATAGTCTTCACGGCCCGACGACTGAGCGGGTATCGTCGGTTCGGAAGTTTTATTGCAAACTGTCGTGCCAGCTCTTCGCCAAACAGGCATCGGCCGGATTGGTTAATCAGCGCTGCACGTGATTGGCCGACCAGGTTGGCAACAACGCGTCCAGGAACTTCTGGAGGTAATCCTGACAGAATATCGAATGAGCAAATGAGGAATAATGAGCAGTACTCGAATATTTCTTTAAAGCTGTGAAGTGTTCAACTCAGTGAGGACCCACAGTCAATAAGAGACCAAAGAAAATATATTTTGGGTGTAGATCCAGCTACAGACATGGTGAAAAAGCCAGAACCTAGTAGGTCGTTGGGTAGCATAGCGAACTGGTGCTCCTGAGTACACGGTTTCGATTTCCCATGATCACTCCAGAATTGGCGATAAAGCGCAAACTCGTTGCAGCGATAAATTCACACAGGATATAATTTCTATCGTCATATGAATCTCAGCTAGTTAGCGGATGATCGTTTCAGAGTCCTGAGATCATAAAAATAAACTGATAGGCCCCGTTGCTACACCTTTGTGTAACTAGCAGGAGGTTTGCATCAAGTCAGGGTAAGTTTTAAACAAATCTGATTCCATCACAGCCAGTGGCCATTCCATTATTCAAATAACCAGTTCCACCCGTTAGACTGTAGCCAGTGAGTGGGTCTGAAGTTCCGTCAGATAAGTAAAGTAAATCGATGAACTTCTGGCTTGCATCATGATCAAAACAACCCAAAAGAACAGAGCCCATTGAAATGACTTAGAAAAAAGTCCATTAACGAACCACATGAGACTAATGGATGGTTCAAGCTAACCAAATGACTAGTTAGAAAGCAGGAGAGTAGTGGTATATATCAGGGCCAAAACGGGCAAAATATCCACAACACATTAGCTTATGAGTTGCCTGGGAACAGGACAACTGTTGACCGACAATGGAATTTTCAAAATCTTCGGTATGAGCAGAGCCAATCTGTTAGGATCGTAAGTAATTAGCCAGTCATTGTACACACCTGAGGAAACTCCTAAGTGTGGTAACACGCCAATCAAGCGACGTCTCTTGATTGGTCACCTTGCTCGATGCTTTGTGGTCTATCGATTGCCGAATTAGCGGACGTCAAAATACCTGCTTTCATTGCTTACATCCACTTAGTGGGCGACTCAGATTTCGACAAATACATTCATATGCATATCAATTTAGTTTTCACGGTAGACTCAGCTGAATCTCTCGTTTATGATATTCTTCAACAGAATGTGCTGCACAAAGGCTGCCTCATGTTCGAGTTGGCATGATAGTTGAGATCTCGTAGTATATTTTTCGTAAAGGAAATTACTCACAAGGTTGCCGTCGAATACCTTTCGGTCCACCTAGTTGCCGAATCAAACCGACTAACCTTCAGTGCTCCGATTAAGCATTTGTCATAACGTTCAGGCGGTCTTGCCGGATAAGTTCGTACCAATAGGAAGTCAGCTTAGATTCTGCTCTGTGTCGTAAGCTAGTCTATTTAGTTTGAGAATCAACGAAGCGTTCAACTGTAAGGCCGAAATTGGAAGTGGTCAAACAATGGTGCGCGTGCGCGCATGTATGATTGGACAGAAAACTTTTGACTTTGGTGAACTAATTCAATCCATGAATTTGGCGTATTACTTAGCGAAGTACAAAGCTTAAAACTTTACACAAGCATCATTTGTCAATGACAGAGCGCTAACCGGGACCCCCATAGATCAAGCCCCGCTGGGAGAGAAAAGAAACAGACTGCTGAGATACCGAGCAAATATTCATCTACTTTAGTATGTTGACCCGATAACAATTCCCTATTGCATAACAGACCAACAGACCTGAGGGGTGGACAAGGCAAGCCTAGCAGGACAAGACGACCAAAAGGTTAAGAGTTCCGTGGTATCCCAACAGGGATGCGCTTCCACAAACAGGTGTAATGCATCCAAACAGACTTACCTAACCCTGCATTCATAGCAGTGCTCAGAAGCTGTGGAACTTGCCCCGACTCCAAGGCAGCCACAAGAGTTTCAGTCTTAACCAGGCCCGGTAGAAGACTGAGTACGGCGACATCCACGCCGCGTTTCTTCAAATCCCGTGCCATTTCCATGCTCATCCGATCAAGGGCGGATTTGCCTGTCCGATGGGAAATAAGTTAGGATAAGAGTGATGTAAGGTGACGTTTAAAAAGTGGAATAGTACCAGCCACTGTCTAACAACCTGTTAGTGATCTAACACTGATATCCGTGTCTAGTTTTACGAACTCTAACTCATGAAAACGTTGTTATTTGGGGGACTGAGCGCTGGAGAGAATAGAAACCTGTTGGCGATCACAATGGAGATTATTCTGTTAGTTCTACTTGCTACAAATAAAATCCACATTATTGAGAAATTTACAAGCGTAGTGATATGTTTCATTGATCTGGACCATNTGCTAGAAATAAAATCCATATTATTGAGAAATTTACAAGCGTAGTGATAGGTTTCATTGATCTGGACCATAGAAACTGAAATTAGGAGTTTACCTATTTCGGCGCCAAGCATTCAAAGAAACAGGCATTACTGAGAGCATGACAAGAAAAAATGAGGTGTAATGTGAGGATAGACTCCGTATTGATTAGGAGGCAAAAGCTAGAGTTAATACAAGGAAAAACAAGCGAGACGGCTGGTAGAAGGTTAACCTGAATACCATCTCTTTGCCACCCCAAGCGGTGAAGCAAATGTACACGGGCTGACGGCTCCTATTCGTTCACCGATAGACATGAGTTTCACATTTTATCCCCCAGTCGATATTGATGGTGGACTGATTAATGCAGCCCGGGTACCGTAGGTGTGCCACCTGTCTGTCGCTGAGTTAAATAAGTTTGCGCTTGCAAAGGGTCATGCGTAATGTATTCAGTCAAAACGCTGTCAGGCCATACAAGTACCGTAGTCAGGTGTTTCGCAAGTGCCGTGGTGCTTCTGCTGTGATGAATCATGGAGCGAAAACCGACTAGACATGAAAAAGGTGTGTAGACCCGGTGACCTCAATCAACACAGTTGTAGAGCTTTCTATCGACCACGTGATTATTCGGGTATATGTACAGATTCAATAGGATTGGCACCCACCTACCGAACACGACAGACAGGTTTTGCTGTACAAAGTCGGACTAAAAACGGTATGTAAAATAAGAACAATTCCAGGCAACGAATAGCTGGCGAATCACTTCACCCCTGGAGTCCCTGAACAAAGACACAAAATGCACTCATTGTGCTGAGTCCAATTGATATCAACATTGAAAAGTACGTTTAGCTTAAGAGCTTGTTCCAGCCTAGCAATCCCCTCCCGAAAAACACATCATCGCGCTTGCAAGTTCGTCTCGATTGCTACTATTTTCGAGCGTCCACTCCGACGGGAAAGCGGACCGACCGGGTATCGAACCCAGAGCCTCCGGACGGGAGGTGAACGTGTCACCCACTACACCAATCTGACGCCCATGTGCCGCACCTGTCATCCTTTGGCGAGATTGTTTTAAACGGACGAAGCTGCGTAATCCAACTTCTCACGTGACACGAGCTGCCGCGTACCGGGTATCAACCCAGAGCCTCCGGACGGGAGGTGAACGTGTCACCCACTACACCAATCTGACGCCCATGTGCCGCACCTGTCATCCTTTGGCGAGATTGTTTTAAACGGACGAAGCTGCGCAATCCGATTTGTCACGTGACACGAGCTGCCGCGTCGCGCCGCCGACCGAACGTACTGACTCCTGCGCCGTTACCTCTCTATACGGCCAACTCACACTGTCAGACTGCCCCTATATGTATGTTTGTACATCGTCTGTTGCCTTTAGAAATCCCTGCTGCGTTAGTGACTATTTTATGCTTCTGCTGATTGCGTCATTATTGAATGTATGTTTGCTGAATTCATGATGCTTACTAATTCGTTTTCTGTAGAATCAGTCCCTGTCAGTCCTCAGTACATCATCTGCTGCCCACGTCTGACTGCTTCTGTTGACTACTGGCTACGAACTGCGAATAATCTAACAGCCGAAATCGTCCTGTGAGATCCATAGCCACCCGGATCTTACAGCTGCTTTAACGAAATACTCATTTGCACAGCAATTAGGTTTTGATGAGAGACTCGCCTGGAACCCAGCTGATTGTTTAAGATATTTATTATTATTTGCTATTATTTTCATCATTGTTTAATTATTATCGCTATTATTTCATTATCATGATCAGTTGGGTTATTACCAACACCAGTGACAGCGAGACCGGTGTTGACACTGATGCTTCAACGTCATATTACTTATTACATATTTCTAACTTAATTATTTCCGAGGTTTCAGGGTGAAAAAAGAAAAGACTGGACGAGTGAGAAATCTGCTGTTAGCCTAAGTAGAGACTCTGAGGTTCCTCCAAACGCTCAGACAATCGGGAAGGAATTCGAAAGCATGATATCAGTCAAACGCCATTGCTTGAAAATTCTCCCTCCGGACTAAATATGAGGGTGTGTCAAGTGGACCCTATCCTGGAAAGCGGACGGGACCAAAAACACCCAATCTCTTCAGAAGCTGTTTCACGCCCTCCTGCCAGGTTACACATTGTCCATCTCACGGATTTCATCATTCTGAAGGAGGTACAGGGAGCAACACTCCTCTCACAAGACAACGATTCGGCATTCGTGACACATAGCCGGGTCGTCCTATTGTTAGCCATGCACCCACCTTTCAGATTTGGAAGAATCAGTGTTTCGCTTAGACGAATAAGGTGAAGTCCGTTCGTGCTTAGCGGTTTGAATGCCAAGATGGTTTTCCAATAAGATGCTAATTTAGTCATATGCTACCAAACCTATCGGTTGACACTAGCCATATATAACTCAATTTTAGATTAGAGTTATTATTACTAGACGTACCAGCACAGAACGCCACGTTGAAAATACGCTCCATTCCACCATAAGAGGATATGTTAACGATGACTCCAGTTGGTAGGGGATTAGACATCACGCTCTTCAAACATGCCTTTTCGTTCACGTTGTTCTCCAACGTCGATGTGTGACAACTCCCAGCATTCATGTTGGATCGACACTCGACCATCATTCTCGTGGCCAGAACGCAACACGTGTACGCATTCCGCAATCCAACGCGATTAATCAAATCCCACTCCTCACTTGGGCTGCGCAAAGTTGTCATTGGTTCCCAGTACACAGTGTCCAGACTGGCTTCGGCGACCAGATAGCTCGATGCACTGAAGGCATTGTTAACCAATACGTCCAGACGCCCACACTGTTCACGCCGAATACGAGCGAAAAGTCCAGCGACTTGGCTATCATCAGAATGATCGACTGCCACTGCTATAGCTTTCTACGAGCGGGTAGAAAAACAAGTGAAGGGTATTTCGGTAAAACGGAAAGTGCTACATTAAACATGAATAGTTGATGCGGACGGTCACCGAGTATAAAACAAGCAAAACAGCTGAAACTCTAACCATATGTCAATCCAGATCTATATCCTTGTATTCCATAGAGTTCTCACAAAAATTACCCTGCGTGTGGAAGACAAACTTATCAAAGCTCAAATAATCTCTTTATACATCATATTCATAATCAGAAAGGACATAGCTACGTAGTAGTGAGTAGTAGTAAGTAGCGTGGAAACATATGCAAAACTGTGAACAAACTGTGATGTGCACAAAGTATGACTACGAGTGAGTTGGCCGCACTTTGACGACAGAAAAACTCACTTTCCCAAACGACAATTATCTCAACAGGCTTAGACTATCAGGTATTTGTGTGGGAACAAAACCCCTAGGTCGCCAAAAAAACAAGTGGAACTTTACGGCTCAAAGCGGTCATGAGCGTCCAAGAACAAACGTAACAACCTAAGGATTAGCACATTATTCAGAAATTTAAATTTTTATCTTTGGTCCAGCACTTCTTCGAAATTGTGGTGAAATAATTCCAATGAGTTCTTTGGGAATTCAGAATGAATGGAAAACCACGTGATTAACTATGACCGCAAAGGAATCGGTCAAAGATGACGCCATTAAGACCACCATCGTTAGTTGCCACACACTCGGTTTTCGTGCCCCCTGAGCCTAAGTCAAGTATAGAGTCTGCAAGATAACCCCATCTAAGTGCAGGCACCATGGTTCACGTTAAACAGTGTGGCTACTTCCTGCTCACAACAGGCCTTCTCAATCAAGATCAACCTTACAGTGAAATTTTGTATATTGCTGACATCGATAACAATGGTTGCGCAGGTCGACGACTGTGCACAAGAGGAGAGAACAGCACGTGATAGATATAGTACCATATGGATATTGGGGAGCAAACCTGGTGAGCGTCAGCGTGCAGTGTTAGCAGACACATTGAGGAATAAAAAGCGATGTAGAAAATAAGTGCATCGTGCAGCGAATAATCTATGGCTAATCACACTGTCCATCAAACATAACACGGGTCGTGAAATTTATGGTAAACATCGCATTGCGGGAATTCGGTGTGGAGATGTGTTCAGAGCAGTCTGTTCGGGTACACTATATCTTGAGGCCCACCTTGCCAGTCCAAGAGAAACCACAGACCTAATAGATTAGATATAAGGAGCGAAACAGTCACAACGTCGCACAAAAATGCTGTGGATCCGAGGCCTTTACGCCAACTATCAGGGATGGCAAGAAAGACTATTCCACAGCGGTTGACGAACATCTAAGGCGTCCATAGGATGGTACACAGCAGCGTAACCACAAACCTAAGGAACCTGACAGATACGGACTCATGCATCAAAGCCATTGCTAAATTCGGAAGACAAGTTGGCCAACCTTCGTACTTTTGTTATTTCTTTTTCCAGTTAGTAAGGTGGGAGGACCACACTACTGGTACTACCACACTACAAGTAAAATAAAGATAAGGCGGAGCCTGTGGGTAATTGTGAAAACTCGCGCCACAATTGATTGGCCTGACTGTCACATCTGCAGACCGTGGAGGCATCAATGCGCGTACGGACGCCTTCTGAGTGCACAGGATCGAGTTGTGTGAGCGAGTTGTAATCGCCTTCATCATCATCATCATCATCAACGACAGCATGACATCAGTGTTCAACACCAATGCTTCACTGCCGTACTGTAATCGCCTTACCTCCTGTTAGATATGGAAATTGAACAAATCTTAGCAGATAAATAGGAGCTTGGAGCAGTATAACAGTCGGAACTCAGCCAACTCAGCGACCACTACGTTAGTGATAGATCTCCCGAATCTGGTTCCGAGTCAAAGCGGGTTATGTTCTTTATCATCTTACATAACTGGTGGGTCGCATGTGCAAGAGCGGCACAATAGCGGTTGAGCAGGTAGGCCTCCGTTCTTTGAGCATGAACCACCGGCTTAACTTTGAGATGCAAATGCATCAGTTGAGTGGTTGTGAGCCAACTCGAGTAAAAACGAAGGATGAAAAGAAATACATTTGGTCCCATGAAGAAGGAAAACTGGCGGGAAGACATTAGCCAAGGACATGATACTGATTGATGTCGGGCTTGTTCGATGAGGGGTATGACGTCAATACATAGTTTCTTCACAAGTTCTGCTATTACTGAGGTAACATAAAAACGAGAAAGACAGACGGAACTGCCGGGTACTACGGTGTTGGTCCACTCAGATGGATATCCTTGAATGCTCTAAGTACGCAGCCTGTGTGAAATAGGCTTCTGTAGATATGGATCTTAAAATTTTCAACGCCCATTGATCGTAAAATTGGGAGTTTACTGTTATATCTACTGATTTGTCAATCTGTGATATCTGCTGCTGACCCGCTCCAGTGCCTAGTTGCCGGAAAAAAAGACTCACAGGAGGGAACATAGCTATATTCCGAACAAGCTAGTGTGAGGGCAAAAGCTACAACGGACCCACGCTATTTAAAAAGAACTTTCTGACATTGGTCCAGACTGTCTGGTAGGCGTTAGTGAACATCCATCAACATCGATCGTGCCTCTATCAAATGCCTGAACGTAGATCACATTCGGTCGTGCTTCTGTGGCGCGCATGAACACTCATCAGCTTTCGCTGAATTGATCGAATGATTGACTGGCCTGGATGCTTGCCGGCTTTCCTGTTGAGATTTTGGTGGAGCAGTAGGCTTCGGGCGTTCTGTTACATTCAGGAATCTGACCTTCCAGGTACTTACGATGTCTAATTCAAGCAGGTTTAAGTTTATTATGTTTCTGTCTAAAAATTTTGTGTTCGTTTATATCGGATAAAGACATGCGTTCCGACTGCAACTAAACATCGTCCCGGAACTGCAAAGATAAATTTTTGCTAACCGTAGTACCAAATAAACCCGTCATGGATGCTATACATCGTAGAAATGGGAGTACGTAGTGGGAGATAAGATGGCTCATTGGTTAGAGCGCGAATTTACTGACCGGAAGGTCCGTGGTCCGAGACCGACCTCTGCCTCTCGACTTCCGCTGTTTAGGCATGAGAAACCTGGCAGTATTCCAGTCCTTGTGCTCCCTTCGGTTGGCATGGCAGCTGGTCATCGAAAGGGTGCTACAGATGAACCACTTAACTTTCTTAACGTAGCCGGGTATAGCAGGTATACAATGGTCTATTTTTTAAAGCAGCCTGATTTGTGAGAAGTAACACCGCACTCTATATCTTGATTTTTTGTAAGGAAACCCCCAATCCCCTACAAAATTATCTATAGAAAGGGGAAAATAAGGGAATCTCTGTATCTGTATTCATAGGACTGGATCGCATTTTTGTTGAGTAGCAGTATATTTGTAGGTTTTTCTCGTGTTAGGAATCAGTACCATCATTGTCACTAGTGTTTGACAGTTGTAGAAATTTCATCGGTTGAACAAAGGTTAAAAAAGACTCCCTGTTATCGGGCAGAAGTCACCAAAGTCAGTAGTTTTACCCGCCTACATATGTTTTGCAGGTCAAATATTTTTCACCTCCAGGACTGCACTACTATGAACATGGTACCGAGGACAGAGCATAGGCTGTCAACGGACAATCTCGCCACATGACAAGATCACCAAAATTTACGATGCTGGATATTTCTTGCAACCCGTAAGACAGCAACTGAGCATTCTTCTGATTAACGCATGCGGGATTTTCCGGAGAAATTGGCAGCAATATGAACTTGCGCTTAACTAACACCTCAAAGGAAAAATGCCTTCGTAAGGTGTGGAGGAAAAAGATAAGAGTAGGGAATTATTGCGAAAAAGCTCTACACCTTTTGACCGCAATTACTTGCATTCCAAGTTGTCATGTCATGGACTGTCTCCAACGAAACTTTCGACAACTTTCGTACGACAAGGCATTTGTCGGACAGAATGCGGGAACACAATCCCATATCTCTGAGTGATAGTTGGAAGAAACCAGGCTCAAGCTCGATTGCATCACATTTGGTCGACACCAGTCGTGTCATAGACAAGGAGCAAGCCGATCGCAGAATCAATTGGTATCGGACTGCTGGATCCGCAACTTTGCATCCAAAAGAAACTTGTGCGACCTCCGAACTTGAACTGGCCTACGAAACATCCGGTCCCACAAGTCTGTCTGAGATTGACGTCACTTACGTGATTCCGTGACGCATTGAGCTATCCCTCATCCAACTCCCCCTTCCTTTCATTTCTATCTTTCTAAAGTGCATGTAGCCCCGACCTTAACCTTTTCCATGTGATTTCTGGTACCTTATGAATTTGTGATGTATTAGCCAAGAGGAGCAATCACAGAAAACAAGCTTTGTTCGCTACCTTCGTTCTCATGACTACCATGGGTATGTTCAGCCACTTTCGACAACGATAGTTTGGAATGGTAGTTGGGCATGCCAGCTTAGCCTGGTAAGCCGTCTTCGTCCTTGGTGAAGCGCACCCTTGACTTGAGCAGTGGGACGTGATGCACCCATTCTGACAGTACACATACCAACTTTAGCCAAGGCTATCTGTCGTGTAAGTGACTCCATCAAGGATCAAAGGCCATTCATTCAATTCGTCCAGTAGTAAATCTAGTTAGGGTTAATGGGTAAAAGTTCGGCATTCAGTGCGTCTAATAGCGCACGGCATTGATTAACATACTCTTGTGGTATGATGTTTTCAGAGCGTTTGGGGACAGTGCCTCTGGCAAGCATACAGGTGCAAGTTAAACTTCGCTCTAACTGGTTCCGGTCTGAATAATCTTTTCCTTCCGTTTCGGTTCTTCTTTACAACCTGCGACCTTCTACAGAAACACATCGCGATCGGAGCAGAATTCACTCCATTTGCTTGGCCGTTTGTTCATCGTGAAAGCCACTTCCGGTGCGCTGCAAGCGCGTACTCTAGACGTACACCTGAATGACGTGATGGAAGTTCGTTTGACACCAGCCATCTGAAAACCTCCACCAAGGCCCGACAGATAGACTTGCGCAAACTTCTTAATTTTCTGCAATAACCAGAATATCACGCCTTGGAACTTCCTTGGGTGTCCAATAAACTGGCACTTGTTTCTGGGCGTTGTAGCTGTGTCGAGATGATTGGTACGTCCATTGGGCCCCCTTAGTTTTAGGGGGGTGAGCTCAGGACAAGTGCCAGAGGTTGGTCAGATGCAACCTCTGACCCACCAAAGTAGCGCCAGCATTGCAGTGTCGCCCAGGACTAGAGCAGCTATTAACAGGGAGCTAGGTTACCGAACTACTGAGAGAAGGACTATGTCTATGTGGTAGTCATGTAGCACGAGCATTACAATGGGTTGGCAGTCAGCATCTGAAAGTGATTGGAAAGTCATTCAGCTTGCGTTTTGGTTGTCCAAGCAGTTGGGAGAGCCGAGAATACTTTATACTCTGAAGACACCATGGCATGAGAAGTTCAACAGTTTTTAGACCAAAGCATGGAGTTTTATGGAGATCTGGCGGGAATAAGGTTTGGTCTTTGTTCGACGGGGCAGCTCAGGTTTTTCACGCAAGAATTCGGGTGTAAGGAAGCATGGGGTGCGTGGATAACCGTTGAACGGCAGCGCCATCATGGTCGTCATATTCTAAAGATAGTTTCATCCGCCTAATCGTCCAGGATTGGCCTATGTTCTTATTGTTGATGCTGAGTGTTTAGCAAGATTTAGCCAGCTACCCCAGACGCACAACCGACGGACTGCCAGTAAGGCTATAAAACCCCGATAGTCACTTTTGTATCCTGATTTAAGTATTAGGGCTGTCAAGAAGACGCAGTCATAGTGATAAGTGATCCTTAATGTGCGGTGCCCTTTCGGTGCACACCTGATGCGTAACCCGGAGAAGGCACGAAGGCTGGGATTGGCAGGAGCTAGACCCAGGCAGGAGCAACCGAAAAGCTTTCTTTCCGAACCAGTGACTCTTCATTCAGAAATTTAGCGCCTAAACCACCGAGTTTTTTTCCAAGAAAAAAGTCTCCGTCGGATAACATTTCACAAGGATGAAACGTACACCACCACTTACTTCCCCCAAATACATCAGCACCCAACTTTCACTGTCATCCATCTCCAAAGTGAGGATTGCTGGTACTTAGTTGTAATGTATTCATGGAAAAGAAGACCCGGTAAAAAGTAAAAATCGAAAAGACGGGGACTAACAACAGCTACGATTATCAACAAGGAAAAGTTCCTATTGGAACAGCGGAGAGACAAACGCACTTAAACTACGATGTAATTCAAAGGATTCATTCAATGTTCTTTGTAAACCATACCCGACATGACCCTACTGAATAACGACGGAGACTTAGTGCAGGGTTGCTACAATCATTCAAAAGTGCCTACGTCTCTAGACATCAACTCAGGCAATCTGGATAGAAACTGAAAACAAGAACGCCATTGACATCGATTAGCAGCCAGATCTCTCAGCGTCTTCAGCCAGAAGCAGCGGGGATCACGCGGTCCCCATCCTGGAAGGCACCCAAATGTCTGGTAGTATCTTCATACCTCTTCACCAGGTCAGGGGTTGGCCATCTCCCTACTTCGGTTACGGAAAACGGCCCTTCCTTCGGCAAACGATGATTCGTCCTATGCGATATACGGCCTAAACAACGCAGCTTCTGGTGCTGGACGCATTCTTCAACGGAAGTGCCCGTTGCACAACCGGAAACTCGCTTCCTAAATGCCTCGTTACGGGTTCTACCATACAAATCTACATGAGCTATGGTCCTGAGATAACTATTGTCGAACACCTGAAGACGTCTCAGTTCTGCTGTTCGAAAAGGTCAAGTCTCTGTCGTGCAACGAAACAGTTCGCACTGTAGCCTGATAAACACGTCCCTTGAAATTCAGGGATATGTCGCTTTGACGCCATAGGTGTCTCAAATTAGCAAACGCGACCCAAACCACGCACTCTTGCTTTGCCCTCATGTGTCACGCTAAAATCAGAAGTAATACAACTCTCTCTGGGTTGTAAGTGGTGGGTTTGGTCACCTCATGTCCATGTGCAAAGTGCGTATCAAGGAACGGGATAATTTTGGTTTGTTCGCCCAAAAACACCTGCGCCTCCTCCTCCTAAAAGATGATAACAATGACATTCGTATATTACAGATCGACATGGTTTTCGCCAAAGGCTATTTGAACACCGGGGTTCACCTCAAGGCAGCTCAGATAGCTTAAGGCAGCCCAGTGGTTAAGGCGCTAGCCGACAGACCGGAAGGTCCTTGGTTTGAACTTAACGTCAGCAACCCGACGGCTCCTGTCTAGGCTTGGGCAACCTGGCAGCACCCAATCCTTTTGCCTCCTTCCATTGGCATAGCAGCTAGGCACCGAAAGGGTGCTACAGCGAACTGATTGGTTATATTCATTTTGTGTTTGTCCACGAAATCGCACACAAACGGTTGAAGTGGGCATCCCTGACGGATATCGTTGTGTACGAAACCACCCTCCGTACGCTCACATATCCGGAAGTGAAAACTTAAATAACGTATACGTTTATGTGGATGGCGCTGTTATGGAACCCAACGGAGTTTGAAGATTTGTTCAACTAAACCCCTACATGGGCGGAATCCTGCTTGCACCACTGGAATAGGAGTTTCCCGAAACACCATTAGGCAACACCACCACTGAACACGATCACTCCACCACTAGACCACTCAGGAACAGGAGTTCGAATCACGGACTGCTGCCGAGAATAGAGATAAATTCGTTGTTAAAGCAGAACAGATACCCGAGTGAGTTACCACACTAGAAGCTAGGGGTACAGCAAGACAAAACATGCTACCAGACAAATCAAAAGAGAAGCTTAGCATTATGAGGTGAAGAATACAACAAACCGACTGGCGCGGTCGGTGCAGCCACAGCCGTTGCGTTCAAAATTCTGCGCGAAGTTTCGAAGCTATAGCATTAATAGTCCGATAATCCACCGAACGTTATTACACTTTCACTCGTTCTCAGCTCCCACTAAAGCACTTTTCTCTTGTTTTGGATTCCTTCACTCTTACACGGGGACTTAATATAACATTTGCACTAAAACATTTTACTTTGAGATTGCCATTCATTTAGGAGTAACTTGAACAGTCGTTTTCACTGCTAGAGGTGACAGACATTAAACTGTATTTATTTTTCTGGTTGATCGATCTCTCCATCCATGATGGGGCGGAGAGTCATGGTAGAGTAGTGACCAGAAATGTTCAGTACATTTGTAACTAGATGACGAAACACTTTTGCACGGTAACACAGATTCATTTGGCCACTTAAAGGCCTAAACTAGGCCGATACGCGTCAACTACGTCAGTGAACAATGCAGGTAATATTACGATTGTTCGCCACGATTCTTTTCGGAAAATTCTAAACGAGGGATCCTAAAAATCTCCATGTACTCGAGTGACGAATTCATTAAGGAAATCAAACCTACATCTTTTAGATCAAAGAATTGGGATATCCTCCCACATTCTTTGAAAGTAGTGGGGCTGGATATAATACAAGAAACGTACCCCACCAGCAGCCTCAATCAGACGTGCAGTTTCCTTTAATCCACTCGTGTAATGCTCCGACCCGTTAGAGCTGCAGTCTACGGTTCTGCCAGTGATATAAACTGTGGCGCCCGCCTCTCCAAGAGCGACTGCTATGGCCTTTCCGAGACCACGTGATGCGCCTGTAACCAAGCAGATGTACCCCGACAGTTTACCCGACATTCCCTTTCACACTACAACCAAAAGACAATCCTGGAGGGAAGACCTGACTTGAAGCACTCACAAAAGAATAATACACCAGTGACCCTAAAATTCATTAGCTAAAACAACAGATTAAGTAGAGTAGCTAGAAGGTGATAGTTGCTTTAAACCGGTCGAATTCGCTCCACATTCTGCATATTTGTTTTTAAGAATACTCCAAACAATCCCGTTTTGTCTGCTCAATAAAGCGCGTGATTTGAATTTACTCGGAATTTCTAGGGATGCGTTTTGACCATAATATCTGTTCTGTTGATGTTTTGGCCTGTCCATGAAATCAGCCGCCGTGCTGGTTTTATTTCGGATCTCAAAAACGAGTTTATACAGACCTCCCGCATTTGTCCAGCGGGTCATCCGGAACAGAGTGGGCGGACGAGCCTGCTACTAAGTGTACGTATGAACGTGGGTCGCTTCTGATCTCTGTAGCTCGTGCCAAATGTCCCAACCTGTGTGGTATCCTAAGAGGAACGTTTGACGATGAGGACATTTCCACTCTGTAGATACCCAGTTAGCACGCGTCCGCTCCTTGGTGCAGAACGTGTGCGGAATCTGTGCAGAAATTGTGCACTGATTTTTGGACTTTAAACCGCGGAAGATGGAGACGTTTAATAGGCGCCAAGACTTCTTTATTTGTCTCACAGTATTAAAAAACCACGATACCCTGCATTTCCTGGTATCTACGAAATGCAAACTGTCGACCGATTTAAGTGGTCTTGTTTTAGTGGACTTCTTTACTCACAGTATTAAAAAACCACGATACCCTGCATTTCCTGGTATCTACGAAATGCAAACTGTCGACCGATTTAAGTGGTCTTGTTTTAGTGTGCAGAGCCATTGTTCACGGGAAGCTCTGCGTTCTGCTTGTCCTCACGTGCGGCTGAGAGTGAGTTTTGTTGTGCTTTCATATGCTTTATTCTTGGTGTGTTTACGTAGACGAAACCGTAAAAAAACATTTTCCTATCTTACTCAGAGCTATACCAATCGGACTCAAGTCCAGGTTTTCTTTGGAGTCCGGGAAACTGCTGAATGATAACACTGAGCAACAGCGAGTGGCTCTAAGTGTTGATCTCCCCCGAAAATGTCGGGGTGTCGTGGACTTGGATCGGTGGAAGGCATCTGAGCTACGACAGCTTCTTCTGTACATAGGACCCGTTGTTTTACGAGATATCTTACATCCTGATGTTTACGAATGCTTTATGTATTTTTCGGTAACCACGTTCATAGGCTGTTCACCTTTTTTCACAACACTACGCCGATTTATCAATTGACTTTTCCAAGGTTTCTGTGTCAAAATTTGCTGCTGTTTTTGGCCCCAGTAATTTAGTCTACAACATACACCTCTTCTGCCATTTTTTCTGTTTCCTCAAGCTTTGCGGTTGCTAGGATCGTTTTCCCTGTCTTCCCTATTAGTCGGAGCTGGGGCATCTGAAGCACTACATACATGGGTCTAAACCACCAGCTGTTCAGCTTTACCGCCGACAGGTCGGGCGTGTGGGATTGGATGCTGTCGAAAGGGAGATATTTTTGGATGATGTTGGTTTGCGACTGAGGCCATCAGTCACTGCAGGATGTCACAGGTATGTTCATGGGGATGTCGTTTTTTGAAAAACCTTCCCGACAACTGCATTTTGTTTGATGGTCAACCAGCAGTCATCGTAGACTTTTCTACAGATATTAATGAGTACCAGATATTCAAAACTGTTCTCACATTTTACACTCACGCATTGATATCGACAGACGTTTTAGTTTTTCAATGCTCCGACCTGCAAAACACTCGGTTGTTTGCATCAGTCGACAGAATATCTTGTAAATGCTTAAGTTTTTCCCGCAAGGTTATTCGTATATACATCCCAATTTTGCGTACCCTTATTGATTAGTCAGTACTCTTACCACCGGCACTCAACCAGCAGTCATCGTAGACTTTTCTACAGATATTAATGAGTACCAGATATTCAAAACTGTTCTCACATTTTACACTCACGCATTGATATCGACAGACGTTTTAGTTTTTCAATGCTCCGACCTGCAAAACACTCGGTTGTTTGCATCAGTCGACAGAATATCTTGTAAATGCTTAAGTTTTTCCCGCAAGGTTATTCGTATATACATCCCAATTTTGCGTACCCTTATTGATTAGTCAGTACTCTTACCACCGGCACTCGGCGAATGTATGCATTTATTACTTGCGTTACTCATTATGTCGTAAATATAAATCTACATATTAATGTTGGCGTTGTGTTATTCCATCAAAGTTTCAGTTTGTGTGTGGACGTCCTCCTGTTGAATGTCGTATTTGCAAGTTGCTTTTCAGCCATGTACGCTGTTCTTATTTTTGCGGACAACCCTGTTGGCCTAGTGCATGAATCGTGGTCCGTACCATCCGATTCAGTCCTTTGGCCCTCGTGCACAACCAGCGTTCTATATGCCAACTTACTGAGGGGTATCCTACCAAAATGTCCACTCAAGTCGTGCACGTACGAGGTGTTTCGGTATTGCAGCAAGTTCATGTTCAGTTAAAAATGTTCTAGATAGTTTTCCGGATGCAATGGGTGCTCAACAGGAGGCCTTTGACTCTGAAGAGCAAAACGATGAACGTCTCTTACGTCAATCCATGCGCAAACAGTATGTTTATCAATCGTATTACAATGGTTGCAGTACAAAGAAACGGCTGTCGTCTGATTTTACAGACGGATCAGATCATGATTCCAGTGGTGACAGTACTTTGTGTGCGAACATAGTCATAAGCTCACCAACTCCAAAAAGACTGTAAGTCCTCCCGCACCTACCACTTTTCAATTTGTAAACTCCTCATTTTCAGATGCACCAATCCGACTGCCATTATTAGTAGTATCATTCCTGTTCAAGACGCGGCACCCGTCCTTGGTGATGCCCCGATGACGTGTGGAACGTACGGTTTATTTCATCACCACTATCTAGAATCTATCAGCAGTTCCACGTACAAAACACTTTCCGCTGTGGGCGATCCAGAACCACACAGTTCTACCCCGATCCTCAGGTTTTCGTAACATTCCATGTACTTTACTTTCTAGAACTAACTGTCCAAATTCAAAGGCCAGCGTAATTTCCCCGGACCTGGCCAACCTCATTCTCAGTGAGTAGATTACCATGTTTTAATTAAACTATTTTATAGAGAATTTAGAGAGGATTTACCCGTCGCTCCAAAGACTTCACATGAAGCTAGACGCTCCGGTGCCCACTAGCAGTTCTGGGGCACTCAACGAGACCCTCTTTTGCTTTCATCCATGGATGATCTCCGAAAGTATGAAGAAAATCTAAGAGATGGTCCAGGCTGCGCACAGCTGGTAAGTGTTAGTTGTGGTCACGATTGCTGACTTCACAACGGCGGAAAGGTGGCTCTTGCAGGAGGCTGGCGATGTGCAAGTGTATGTGAGCAACGTGCTTACGCGGACGTTGGCAACAAGGCTAGCCGTACTACTCAACTGGCGCGGAATAAATGAAAACTAAACCTTAGGTTCAACCAGACTGGCCCAAGGACTTATTTGTAAGTAGTTAATTGTTACTTTATATTTAGCTAGTTGAATCAGTGTCTGGATGAAACTCAATAACTATGTTATTCGTTACAGACGCGACAAGTGAGAAGTTTCCGAACACAAATCTGCGACAAATAAAGGAAATCGCTTATCGCTGGCTGGAGAACGAACGACAGAAAGTTCGGAAACGCCTACAAAGAGCCACCAAGAGTGACAAATGATTTTTCCCTGTATTTTTAAGGATTCATTCATAAATAAAAGCATTTGTAATTGAAGGCGCTTATTGATATCCGGTAAGGTAATATGTTGAGCAATTGTGTGAGGGCATATGGGTTATCACGGCATGGGAGCGTAGTGTTTAGGAAGTTACTGAATTGTAATAGGGAAAGAGATAAGTACGTATAATGGGCTGCATTCACGCAACCTTAGATAACTGAGGACCGGGTGCGGAAACGTCTCCACTACTTCCGTATCCGGGTGCGGACTGGGCGCGGAAATTTGTTTCATTTCCGCACAGAATCTGCGGACACTGTGCGGAAATTCCCGCATCCGGGTGCAAAAATTCTGCAGAAATTTCTGCACCGGTGCTAACCGGGTAAACGGGCGTCCGTGTTTGCAGTAGTATCGAAATTCGCCCGGTTGACTGCACGTCAAAATTTGTGAACTAATTCATTCGATTCATTCCCTAATTGGAGGGCTAGCACGCGTGATTTGGATGGAGTATTCACTCTTATGTAATTTCTGCGAAAAAATCTCTTCCAGATTGTACTCTATTCCTCCGGAGCACCCACTGATTACCAATCATGAGACAGATGGTCCCAGATAATCACGGTGCACCTTAACAGAAGGATCATCAAATTCAATACGCGGGAAGTCCCTTCACGCCTGTGAAGCCAAGGAACTTTTGAGGTGCGTGCGTTCGTGGGAAAACGAGAGTGGCCGATTAATCAACTGTCCCCAAATGCATGCATCCGAGAGATGGCTCTAAATTTGGGGTGATACGCATTCTACCAATTGCAAGATGGTTGCAAAAACGAAGCGAGGTCCGTCCATTGTAATCAAGAACACTTGAAAAGTCAGGCACTGATGTTCCAGAATTTGGTAGACGTAGCAAGGAGAGGATGGTGAATGAAACGAAACGAAACCAATCAATACCTAAAGCGAAGTCACGGATTCATGTTGGAAAGTAGGATCGAAAATTTTGGCTAAGATTCCCGTGTCGAGTATGCTCTTGTCGTTCAAAGGCTCCCGATTAGCTTAAAGGAACAACGAAAAAAGATGCGGCTTCGCACTTTTAATTCTCAGCGCGAGTATTCGCAGAAAGCGTTGAAGTGGATAATGGGTGCTGCGTGAACACACGTAGGAGAAAGTACACTCCGTGCACTAACTGCAACAAGTAGAGAAAATGTTGCCTGGTAAAATTGTGCTCTGTGAGCTTGAAAATCCCCTTATAATGTCACCATTGTGTTAATGGTGATCTTCTTCAAACAGAACTTAAGTATGGTGTCCACTCTCCAAGGGAGAGGGATGAAACACCGCAAGATGTGTTTCGTAGTCCATGGATTTAAGGCCGGTGACCATTTTCATACCAGCTCTTTGGACACGCTCGATGGAAGTGACGTTCTTTTTGCGTCCTGAGTAGAAATATCCAAGAAGCGGTCTGACGTAGGCCCTATAGAGTGTTTAGAATTTCATGCGAGAAGCACCTATACGGTTCTCTGCCGTGTATATTAGTGCATGCTTCGAACCTTGACTGAAGTTCCCCAAACTTCCAGTAGAACTGTTATTCATTCAGAAGGGCTTGTCTCCGGTCTACACTCACATGGTCCTTCAACGAAAGGGAAATTATCCGTGGGCCTGTGACTGCCTGACTCTCTCTGTCAACCTCCGTCTCAGTCAGAACCAGCTGCCGTGAACTGCGTATCCGTTCTCCAATCGCGGCAACCTTGACGACCGTTACGGGGCTGCCCACAAACCGAAGCATGTCAGTGCAATTATTGCATGGCACTATCATAACCAGTGGGATGGCACTCTCGCAGCTATTTTCTTCAGAATCTCGACCGCAACCCCTCACCCACTCAAGCTTGTAGTCGCAATCACGAGCAGATTTTTCATACGGCCCCGTCTCTGGCATGAGCTCTCTTGTACCCGATGAAGCTTTGCTCAAATTTGGCTAGCCTGGTTTTTCTGCCAAAATTTTGGCTTGCCTCCTTCACAAGTTCAAATCCGTGCACGGTGTTCGGGTCGCCCTACGTATTAGCATCCTTCTCCCATCCAACCTCTTCACCGCACCTGACTTCCCTCAACAGTGCAACCAGTGAATCTGCCTAGTATAAGACTAAACCACATTATTGAGACAAAACTCGCCATGTGTCTCAAATCCGAATTATTCCATCTCCATCTTCACTTTTGCTCGTTGTGAATCCGGCCATTTACCCAACTGCCCAAGGTCACACATGGCTGAGTATATATCGCCTGCCTAGGGCCGCGCAGGCGAAATCCCGGATGGTCCATTTTGATAATGTGATAAACAACCCTCTGAAACCGACAACTGTCTCCAGCATGTCACCGTATTGATCCGGCTATCCGATATGTTACTTTACCAAATAAATGAAAATAACAACGCTAGATTGGGTATACAATAATAAGAAGTTCAGATCGAACAGGCTCACTAATGATTGTTCCCTTCAAAATAGCTCGCCGTTGGCCCGGGTCAGCGAATAAACAGAAATCCGATCATGGTTGTCCAAGGTTCTTCTTCCGAAGAGTTACCACGTATACCAGATTCCGAAGATGGTCTGAAGTGCCTTGACACCAGCGTTGGCACATAGGACACGCGAATAACTGCTGTAAGCGCGCGCGAAATCACAAAAGAGAGTCAAAGCACTTGACCACGTTTTTAGTGCGTGAATTTGTACAAGTGTGCGTTTTTGTAGTCTTTCGTATTCAAACAAAAAACGGTTATGCAGTTGGCAAAATACGTAATGTTATAATGCAGGCAAAATAAAAGTACAAAACACTACACCATGCGGGCGTCCCAGCACATTGGGTGGTTCTTTCGGGAATAGCAGACACATACGTCTTAGTAGTGTGAATGAAGTCAAATCCTAGGGGCTGGGTGTTATTTTATGAGGGTGGTCTGCCGATGGACCATGTTTGTATCTTCCCCCGTTTTGAAGTACCTAGGGCCACGGTCTTACGTCTACACTATCACTGTGTTGGAATAAACAAGGATGATGTGAATCTTCGTTAACTAACTTGTAATTCCTGGTGCAAACCTGCAATGTCGGTATTTTCTCAGCTTAGTTCTCGGTCTGAAACTTCCATGTCAAGTGCCCATCAAGGTCTAAAACCAGGTCAAACACTCTTACGGTGTGTCCTATAAACATTCTGAGAATTCCCAAGCCCCCAAGATGAGCCACTGGCAAATAATGATTGGTGATACCGAGTAGTGGTTAGCTGTTGGGCCTAGACTCTCAGACAATCAATGCTTGACCTGACGCTGGGTCGGCAGGTAGCCCTATCTTTTGGTCAATCGCGTGTGGGGGAGGTATAATGTACCGACGGACGTCAAACTGCGCGCCATCGTTAATCCCAATCTCTTTTGTCTACTTTCAGATGCGGCGGCAGTAACGATGGTAGAAAATGAACACATCCCTGAATACCGGACAGATGAGATTGATCGCCCTCCCCAGTGACTACCACCGTCTGATGTTTATATGCTCGTACCCCTGTTCCCCGTTGTTGACACTCTCTCCTCAATCCCCACGTGTTCAGAGGCTCGGAGAATAAACCGTTGAACCTACGCTCTTGTGCTTCTATGTGGACAGTTGGCGAGAGTTACCAACTTGCTGTTACGTCCAACTAATACACCACATTCTCCTTTTCAGCGCACCCGGCTGCTATTCTCAGAACATCCACACAATGAGTTTAGATACTTTTATGCACGCAGACATATTACAGAGCCCTCTCGTCCGTAGCAGCGCCTAACTACGAGCAGTAAGGCGGTGTCGTCGCCGAATAACGGCGAATGCTTGTCCAACACAGCGTGCACTAAAAATAAAAAGAATAACTGCTAAATCCTTGGGGGTGTTTTCTGGATAGGGATATCAACATCCTGTAATCGAAGGTAAAACGCGGTATGTGTAATATGCACGCTATAGAAGCACTAGGGGACAGCGATTCTCCGAAGGCAGGTG
>NW_008751830.1:593591-595748 GCF_000715545.1 Opisthorchis viverrini | reverse complement strand
ATTTCGGCGTGTCAATAGCCTGCGGCGTATGCAATGCCGTGAGCACCCGGACCGCAAACGGGGCAAGCGAGGAATGACCATTTGTAGCTCGGCACCAGTTTATATACCATCCTGACTTCACACACCAGATGCCCGATCCAGACCGCAATTCGCCGACTCTGTATGCAATGTCCCACCTGCAAGGCCTGGCGGCACTTCAAATGCACGGGTTTAAAGGACGACCAGGTAAGCCGATTAACCAACTCTCCTGACCCATTTGTCTGCGCCAGTTGCCTCTACATTAAGGGCGCAATGCATACCGCGGCCAAGAATAGAGCACCCCCCAAAAACTTCTTGGAGTACCGTACGGTACTCGATCACCATTGCAAAATCAGAAAGACCGATGTGAGCGTTCCGCTTTGATCCGGACACCCGCCGCGAAGTTGGAGTTTCTTTCTACGGCACTTGAGGATTCATACAAAGAATACAGCAACATGGACGAAAGTCGATAAGGAACTTTCTTCGCTAAACGGGTACCCAGCGCTATCCATACCGAGTCCTCTGGCTGTGAAGAAAGTCATACAGCTCTCTGACGCGGCTATAAAGACCGCCGCAGCATTTCTAGTGGACAGGCGCTGAAGGGAGAGCAGATTGATAATCTGGGGGTCATTCTCCGGAAAAATCACCCCAGCGAAGCTGACACAATCGATCCTTAGCAGTATCCTCATCAAGCCTGATCGATCGCTCCACGCAAAATGGTTACGCCAGAAGGAAAGCAAGCGAACTCTTGGGCTTCTAGTCACCCTTTCCACCCCATCTGCCTTACAAGAGTTCTTGGAGCGGGATGTCAGCATTCAAAATGCCAACCCAGTGATCGGGCGTCTATCTGAGGATCGCCCTCCTGACGCGCGACAGCTTGGTCACAGCAGATCAGGGGTAGAGGCACGAAACAGACTTCCGCTTGACAACAGTTCAGCCGACCCCAAACTCATAGCCACGCCGATTGTGGTCATAGCCCCTTGTGCTCCCGAAAGCAGGCTGACGCAACCGGCCGCGTCTCCGGACAGAAGTTTTTATTCCCCTACCACAGGCCCCTCGTCCACCAAAGGCAGTGATGCTCTGGAGGAGGCAAACCTCACATGCAAGCAGCGCCCAAAATACGTGGAGCTATCAAGGCTTATCTCCGTGACAGACGACACAGGTGCAGCCATGTACTCCTCACCAAAGTCACAGCCTCTAAACTGCACTGAGTCAGATGTGCGGGGACAAGCGGCGAAGCCAATCTCCAGCTCCAATCCACAAGCCTCTCGGCTTGTGGACACAATCATCGCCCAGAACTCCGACAACCAAAGCTATAAACATGACTACAGCCAACCGGAAAATCTCACGTACATCCAGTAGGCCACATTGATCGCCGGCGGATCGGGTGTCCACACAAACACGAAAGAAAAGCGACTGCTGCCAAACAACCCACACAAAATTCGCCAGCTTAGAAAACTGCTGGCTGACATCAAGTCCTCAGAGAAAGCGAGCCTTTTGGAAGCGTCACCAAAATCATTAGTTCTTGGTGCCGCCACCCAGCGCTCAGGGCCTCACAGAGACAATTTTCCGGTCAAACTGCGCCAAAACACCGAAGAATCCAGGAAGGCGAAAGTTTGCCGCAAATATTTGATCAGCAACAAACCTGATCGCTGGAAATGCTACAAGTAGCAACGGTCAAAATTTTCGCCCGCGGGGAAAAACTAAGCCCTCCAAAGCTAAAATGCCCGATTGAACCGGGCAGATTTATCAGGATTGCGCATCTTTCTTGAACAAATTAAACTCCGACCAGTTTCTGTAGAAGAAGCAAACAGGAGCATTGTTCCGAAAGTTCACGCGGCTGACGGGATGTTCGCCATAAAAAAAACCAGCACGCACTCGGATGAACCGCAGGCTGCCAAAAAGGATTCCGTGACTTCTGGGGAAAAGGTCCCAAATCTTTTTATAAAAGTTGACTAAAGGGGATACAGAAGATGAGCTGGCATTTCGTAAACTGCGGAACCGTTGCGAATCGGAAATCCGCCGATGAAACATACGAAACAAGGAACCAATATGGACCTCCCTCGAAACAACAAAAACGTCTTGATCAGAGACATGAGACCGTCGCAGAAACAAGCCATCCATATTCTCCTTGAGGGA